>NC_048424.1:22476525-22479187 GCF_013103735.1 Etheostoma cragini
CCTGCAGGAAATCAGATAGAATGCAGGTTTAAGGAGTCCCCCCCCACAGGAATTCAGGTAGAATGCAGGTTTAAGGAGTCCCTCCCCCCTGCAGGAAATCAGGTAGAATGCAGGTTTAAGGAGTCCCCCCCTGCAGGAGACCAGATAGAATGCGGCTTTAAGGCACTTCCGCATTTAAAAAACAATTACATGAATAAACTTTCTTACGTAATGTTCCTTACATAACATGATTAACGACTCTTAACGCCCCTACAGGTGATTTAAATTATTGTCGGTGATTAGGCTCTGCTCAGGTTGAAGGTGGCTCAGAGCATAGATGGGAATTTATTAGGTCAAAAATCTTTTTTCCCTATAACAAGGTGTCATTACTGCCACCCTAAAAACAAAGCTAATGAGGTTTAGGAAGATGTCAATCAATCAGTCTATACACACTGTCAGTGCCCGATCCGTACCGCCTATTAGATCTGTCCTGCGTATGTGCATAATTGCGTAGTAGAAAACAATTTCTCTGTGCGATTTGTACCACCCTGCTTTGAAACACTTGATGGCCAGAATCACAACTGGCAGCCTATTTTTGTAGGCTACACTCTTTTTGTAGTTATCCAAGCGTCTTTCTTTATAGATATTTAAATTTAGACTCGACACAGATCCAAAACTGCGTAGCTATGTCTGTGTACATAGACGACATTGTTATTAAGTGCTTGACATGTAATCTCAGATTTTTTTAAATGTAGTTTACGCTAGGCTATGAATTATGACGTGTTTATGTGGTGGCCAATCCAAAGTTTTTCCATCACTGTAAATCTCTAGTGTCAACACTCCCCGTTGGGATTGATTGCGATCATGTCCCAGTTTAGCAGGAGGTCAGCAGAGCAGCTGTAATGTCTCCAACTGAGAATCGGGCGATCTGGGTTCAAATCCCGTAGTTGCAAGTCGGTGTCATTTTGCACAAAAGCTTCTGCTAAATATAATTTAACTTTAAGAGTTGCAATTGCATAAAAGAGTAAGGTGTTGTATTGTATTGTATTGTATGTTCATACATAACAGATCTATGTAAATGTCTAGTTTTAACATTTTATTTTATTTATTTTATTTACAATCAATCTATGATTCTAATCCAATATGATTCCATGTTTCCACACCAACAATCACTTGTTTTGTTTGTTTCTATTTGATACTTATAAAATTATTACAAGAATTAGCAAGACGCAATTCAGCAAGAGCAACAGGCGCAGTTATTCATTCATGAAATCGACAAAGGAGCCGACATGCAGTTAAAGCTCTGCCTTTGTGTAGATAAGTCTACAGCCTACCAGGTGGTGTTCCGGAAAGAGCTCAAATGGTGTTTATAGAAGACAACAAGGAACATAGAAATGCATTATCTGCACTTACATGAATGTGTATGAAACAAGAAAGAACTAGAAACAGCTTTGGGGAAACATTGTAGGTTATTTCAAACATAAATACTGGTAATGGTGCAGGTGTATAACTGATCTGATAAGCGGTATGGATCGGGCACTGACACACACCCACACAGTCCTGGGAAGAGGTCTTATCAGCTAGTTTAAATGAAAACACCTGTGTGGATGGTTAGGGCCTTGATTGACACCAAAAACGCCTGCATATCAACCCAAACAACCTTTTACTTAAGTAGGTTTTTTTTTGCGTAAACCCAACCAAGTAATATTAATTTTGTTTAAATTCACAATGGAACATCCAGAGCGTTGAAAAGTGACCCCAATGGGTCCAGACTCCAGACCTGGAAAGCATAAACCTTTACCAAATGACTGGATGATAACGGCCTTCTGAACCTACCAGTAGGTGTAGCAGGCCCCTTCTGACCCAAATCTATGAGGCTGAGAAACACTGATGAAGCCCATTCTATTGGAGTGATGACATTTGGAATAGGTGAAAGTCAAGGGCTCACCAAAGAGGGGACATATAAAATGGCAATCTATCAAATTCTTGTCAAGTCATTTGATTCAAACCACAAACATCTACCACATGGTGGCGCTAGAGAACAAGTCAGGACATCATCAAAGTCATTGGGCTACAATGGAATGAAAGCCATGGAGGTCTGTTGCATATATTCATCTAGTAGACGGAGACATATTTGACTGGATAAGTGAGAATTATGAACTGCTGGTGGCACTTGAGTCAACTATTAGGATTCATCCTCAGGGGACCATGAATGTCTGCACAACATCAAATGCACAACAAAGTTATCCAATAATTGTTAAGGTACGTCAGTCTGGACCAAACGCAACTGCTCCGTTGTTACCGTAATCCAGCTAGCTAGACTATCTGTCCAATCTGAGGACTATGGTTACCTGGTCCTCAGATCTCTGCAGGGCAAATCCAGACAGCTAGCTAGACTATCTGTCCAATCTGAGGACTATGGTTACCTGGTCCTCAGATCTCTGCAGGGTAAATCCAGACAGCTAGCTAGACTATCTCTCCAATCAGAGTTTTCTGTTGCACGACTAAAACTACTTTTAAACGTACACACGTTCCACCAAAACACGTTCCTTAGCGAGACTATTTTGCAGAGGCACCGCTATACATGTGTATATATGCATATGTATGCATATATACACATACATACATATATATACATATATATATATATATATATATATATATATATATATATATATATATA
>NC_048424.1:22479287-22482467 GCF_013103735.1 Etheostoma cragini
GTGCGGCCGAGATAAGGAACCCACAAGAACAAGCAGCTGTTGCGAGGCCTGTCTGTCATTGATATCGCTGTTATCCACTGGCTGTCCAGTGTACACAAACACTTCCTCCGGTGGCCAAGAGGCAGTGATTACCTCCATGATGGAAAAGGTCAAAACATCACATTCAAACCTTGTAAATCCAATTTTGGTATGGATAATATGTACATTTTGCTGAAAATATCAGGAGCATTAAGCAAGATAAATCCTTTATTGTCTCAGAATTTGGGGTAATCAATCTAAAAATATTACAATTTTTTTCCAATTTATGAAAGCAATTGGATTTGTGAGGTTGCATCAGATGATAGTATGTATTTTTTTCTTACAAATGGCCTTTAGGTTTTGTGACAGGTTGCTCTTTTGTAACTGTTGTTGAGTTTTTTTGTCATTTATATGATGTGTAAAATAAACTGAAGTATCTATTTGAAAGGAGAATATTACAGTTTCTACAGATAATCTTTAAAAACAAACCTAGTTCTGGCAACCATTTCAGTGTTGAAAAAAACGGTGTTGTCTAAGACTGAAGCTTTCATCATTCACTAATTCTCCACGAGGATTAGAAACGCAAATAAACCTTCTATAGAAATGTGTAATTGGTTTCCAAACAGCCATATGTCACAGCATTAACGCTGTAGAGGCTTCAAGATAAAAAAATTACAGATTTGTTTTATCAATGGAAACATGATAGCTAGATAGATAGCCTTTCTTATTAGACTCACGGTCCATAAAAGCAACAACAACAACAACAACAACAAAGATACAGATACACAAGACAGACACCAATTAAATAAGACAGCTATACCAGTAATCCCACAAGGGGGACTGGTATCACAAAGCACCGAGCCTCGGGTCAATCACATGTGAAACGACAGAGTTACAAGAAGAATTCTGGTGACCAATACATTTGTACACCGGATTCCTCAGTAAAGCACAGAGTGTAATCACTCCTGCTTGACAGAACAATTCACTTGCACCAGCTAGGTTTCCTGACTAGAATGCACAAACAATCATTAGAAGCGACCCGCAGCTTATTGAAGCTTGGCTTTTTAAACTTGACCCACAAGAGAGCAGTGTTAAAAGCAGAATATTATGCTTTAAAGAGGTTTATCTTGACAGTATCAGAGCACCAGGAGAACTTTCTGGCAAACATGTTAGCCTGTTAGCATGTCAGCCTGTATACATAACATGCAACGCTGCCTCTACATGTCCTCATCATCTGACATTAGATCTGTTAAGATGGGACCCAAATACTTCATTTTACAACCAACTGTTAGCACTCGCCCTGCAAGATGGAAAGATGGAAAAATAAGATCCTTATCCTCTTTCACTCTACAGATCATAAACAAACTCTTTTTGGCGTTATATTTCTCATCATATTCAACACTGTAATTGGAACATATATTCAACAGCTCCTGAAACCCTGCACTGCTAGGAGAGACAACAGCCATGTCATCTACATACATGAGATGGTTCACTGGCATGTTACCCATCATACATCCTGTCTTACACTGTCTCAGCTGGTCATCCATGGAGATATTAAAGAGGGCTGGTGATAGAATATTTCTAATAAGCACTTCATTCTATTCTTACTTTACCATGAATCAAAGAGTGATGATTTTTTTTAAACTGGAGAGAATGATAGCTGTTATAAAAGCACAACTTCTTATACAATCAGTGTAAATGTATTATCTGTCCCAAGACAGTTCTCTATATGAACTCAATTTGCCAATAAAGAGACATAAGCACTTTGCAGTATTTTCCTAAAGTTGCACATATATACCACTTTCTTTTGGGTTTAATGGCTCCAACACCAAGTTATACTTTGACTTCCTACACAAACGACAACTTAGGAGATTTCTTTAGAGCCCAGATCGGTTCCCAGGATGAAAAAAGCGCTGAGTGATCTGGCTGGTGGGCTCCCTGCCAAAACTGACCGTAATGCGGATCATATCCGCCGTTCATGTTGAAGTCCTCGAACTCCTCTCCATCTCATGCAGCTGATTTGTTTTACCGTCCTCCTCCTCAATGAAACCCAATGATGTGAAACCAGATGAGGGGGGGGGGGGGTTCTCTGTCGAGGTTTATGGCGGCTCTGGGTTTTTCATCTGTCAAGGCACAAGTGACTGTTATTAACAGCAGGGCCGAAAATGAATTTCCCTCATGAAAAAGAATTGCATTTCCATCCCAAAAGCTGCATTAACTTTGCATTGGAGAAGAATTACAGCTCTGCTCGGAAAATCTGCAGTGTAAACCCCCCCGAAAAAACTTTACAAAGTTTTATTTCAGAGCGTAAGCATTTGGTGAGACATACAGCAGTATTTCATGTATTCATGTTTATATCAATGCCATTACACAACTCCCTTCAGATACAGTATGTCCTTTTTATTGCCAGCTGTGGTTACAGAGGGGCATCTGAAAGCAGAAAAGCACTTTCTTTCTCAAAGAAATATTGTATTGTAAGAAAATGGGGTTCAGACAACAAAGACACGAGGATGCAGGCAGACTATATTAGAGTCTCTTCAGTGAAAATCTGGCTTACTGAGGAAGAAAATAATCATTTGTAAAAGAGTGACTGCTGTGAAATTGAGTACGGGATGCTGAGAAGATGTTTACTCTCTTTGTGTGGGGAGTGCGGGATAGACCTCAGGATTAAATGCAAGGGTTTTGACCTCAATCAAGGAAATAATTACTGTTGCCCCTCCTGTTGGTGGACTCCATAATTAGCAAACAAAGCCCCCACAGATGCACAATTAGTCTGAAAACAGAAGTGATTAAAACTATAATTCTTATTGGACTCTTTTTGGGGTGCTTGGAATGCCTTATTGAATTTGTCGGGAAATCCAATTCTGGCACCTTTGAGTGGTTTGCACAAAATATTTCCTTATAAATTCTCCAGGCAGAATGCACTCTATATATTATGCCCGATGTCTGCATCCAAATATCTGTCAAAGCAAGTGCAATAATAGAATAGAGGGCATTTGCCTCAAGATAAAAACAAGTCAAGTGTGACTGACTCCATCTTCTTTAGCTAATGACGAATATTTATGATTGGCATCGCTGATAAAAGCTATGGATCCCAAGCAGTCGCACGCGCACACACACAAGCACACGCACAGGCACAGGCACACACACACACACACACAC
>NC_048424.1:22482567-22492174 GCF_013103735.1 Etheostoma cragini
ATATATATATATATATATGTATGTATGTGTGTATATACATACATACATACATACATACATACATACAAAATGCTTGTCAGTACTGAAAAGTGAGGACCTACTGAAGCATAGATTTTAGTCTAATGTGTCCTTAACTAAACTCTTTACAACGTTTAGCATCGTATTTTCTAGCGAATATCTCTGCATTGTGATAATTATATTGTCATCCCTTAATATAACTCTTTTATGGATTGTTTTCATTCTGTTTGAAATCAATAGTCAGTTTCCATATCTTTTAAAAATCCTAAACCCAGCTGATGCTAGAATGGATGTTCCGGAGGGACAGGGAAAAGCATAACCCGCCCTACTCGACCTCTGATTGGCGGCTTGGGCAATTCGAATTGAACAAGTTCTACAGTTCTACTACCTACCAATCACATCACGCGGCTGAGTTTCCCGTAGCCAATCATAATGCACGTACAGACAGAGCGGGTCGCTATGAATTTTGACATGGTTGTCTGCAGCGTTTGTGTTGTTCTGACACTGAAAGTTGTCTTAGTATCTCAGTGGTTGATTACCAATAAATTATCCAAATTCGTTATTGTACAAGGCGGCTTGTGAATCAAGTAGCTAGATTGCAGATTAAAATCGATTCATTGCTGGTAATGTAAGCTGAAGTCTTTTGGGTAAGTTTGAAAGGAAAGGAGCTCATTTGAAGCTAGCGTTGGAGCTTTGTGTGTCGCTTCCCTTTTAAACCAACGTTAACTTTAAGAATAACGTCTTAGGCTTAAAATATATTCATGGTTGCTAGACAGCGCCATGTTAAACGTATTCACTAACTTACTGTATATGGTCTCGAGACCACTTTGAAAATGTAAGTCGTATAATAACGTATAATAACGTATGTCTTGCTATGTGTTGTTAACTTCAACCTGAAAAAACATTAGGAAAGCGAAGTTATTTGGGAGAGTGAATACCGTTAGCTGTAGCACATAATGTTACGTTGCCTGGAAACGTCAGTTGTGAAGTGTAGCTAGCTATAGCAGGATACCAGCTGCGTTACATTAAAACATTTTAATGTGTACCTTTAATTTTGGGGGCTCCCGTTATTACGTACCTAGCTAGTTAGCTAAGTTAAACTTGGAAAAAAATCAGTAAGGTAAGGGGCTGTAACGTTCTCTAGCTAAACGTTTGTCAGCTATTTCACAGTTAACGTCCGACTTTAGCTAGTTAGCTAACGGTTTTGTACGTTAACGCTACTTAATTTATTATCATTCTAGCTAACCTTAGTTATTTTATTTTTCTTAGCAGTTACATTAGTCTCCATTGCCTGTTATAGATGGAGGAGCTCTACACTTTAGAGAGGGAGGTAGGACGAGGCAGCTATGGTGTTGTCTTTGAGGGCCATATGGCCAAAACAGGACAGAGGGTGGCCATCAAGCGGCTGCCCTGCAGCAACCCGGAGTGCATTGAACTCTACCTGCAAGAGCTGTGGGCAATGAGAGCCACTGCCAAGAGCCATGCCAATGTTATTGCACTCCACAGCTGCCTGCTGCAGACTGGGCCAAGGAGCCTGAAGCCCCTAAAACCAGGGAAACTGCCTCCACGTCTAGTTGAGAGCGTGCTGAAAGGTACTATAGTCGGAGCACCACAAAGTCAGAAAAGGAATGACTCCCAGCGGGGGGGCAACTCTTTCTCAAGACTCAAGGACAGGACCAACACTGTTCAGGCCAAGCCCAACCTCCAAGACAAGACTAAATCAAATGCATGTGATTCTACAACCCCACAAAGGCCTCAAAACAGAGCCAGGAAGAGACCGGCCCAGACGGAGGAAGAGCAGCCGGGATCCCTGCGTTGCTCGGCCCTTTGGCTTGTGATGGAGTACTGTGATGGGGGCGACTTGAATCAGTATCTGCTCTCCAGGCCACCTGACTCCCAGCGTAACCACAGCGTGGTGCGACAGCTCTGCAGTGCTCTGTCCTTCCTGCATAGTCTGGGGATCACCCACCGAGACCTGAAGCCTGACAATGTGCTGGTCTGTGTGACACCAAGAGGCCCCGTTGTCAAGGTAGGTGGATTGTTATGTCATGACAGATTTTATGCCAGATCAAGTGGCATTTTCCTACACAACACAACTAAGTACGTACACAACTTTTTGGAAAACTTACACTGTTCAAATTTGAAAGCATTGTAGTACTTTATTTTTTGTTGCCTTCAGACAGTGTTTGGTTTTATGATAAGTTGATAAATTTGAGACATTATGGAAATGTTTTTGGACGTATTATTTACTTTCATTCTTGTGGAATTGTTGGTATAGTGATGGTTAAATTGGCCTTTTCTGTTTATGAATTGTATGTTGAAGCTTCTGAAGGCTGACATGCATTTTCATATTTAATATATATGATTTAGCGCTCTAAATACAGGGGGATTTTAAGGGCCTTAACTTGACATCATGAGGCCCATGTTTTTTTGCTGTTTTAAGTGGAAATTCTGGTCTGAGTTTAACATCCACTTGTGGAATGTAATGTATTTCTCAGCCCTCTACAAATCTCTACATTGTTTTCTCAGAGGGGTAAATTAAAGCATCGGGTATCAGGAAATAACTTTATTACTCTTTGAGATTCTAAAGATTTCTATCTCTAGAGACAGAAAAGGTTCCAGATTTGTACATTGGGGAAAAAAGCCTTATTCCAACACAAAGCACGCTGTACTTCCTATTCAATGAGTCGGCCTGTTGTACCTGTAGGTGGCAGACTTTGGTCTTAGCAAGATGAGTGAAGGTCTGCTGGACGGGGATCTGACCAGGCAGCACTTCTCCTCCACCTGTGGCTCTGACTTCTACATGGCTCCAGAGGTGTGGGGGGGGCTGACCTACTCAGCCCAGGCGGACATCTTCTCCCTGGGTGTGATGTTCTGGGCGGTCCTGGAGAGAATCACCTTTCTGGAGGAAGGGGCCACCCAAGAACAACTGGGTAAGTGTACAGTGGAGAGTCAATAGAAAAGATTAGAGAGAAAGAGATTGAGCTGAATTGTTAGGTGTCTGTAAATGATAGTGTGGCCTAGGCCTACTGCATCTGTTAAGTGTCCTGAGAGAACTCCAGTAATGTTTTGACCCAAACCATCCTTTTCTCAAACAAAACCGTATGAGCAACCAAAGTGACGCGCCAACTAGACCGGGCAAGATATTTATGTTGTGGAATTTCCAGAAACACCATGTTGTGGTATGATGAGACTAAAGCTTAGACAAAAGCTTCATTAAAGGCTTCTAAGTCTCCCCAACCCTCTTCACATATGTGAATGAGCTGTGCTGCTCCTGAGGTCTTCCTTAACAACGTAAAAGTTCTAAATATGTGAATACAGCAGGGTTTATCCCCATGTATATGGGTAACATGCTGGGTAACCCATCAGCACAGCCCCCCCCCCCCACCCAGCAGTCAGAGCACCCGCGCAGAGGTCGAGTGTGTGGTCCGGCAGGTTGATGACGCATCGCACTGAACCGAGTTTGACTTAATTAACTGGCACATATTAAAAATGTCACATACTATACATCATACATTCATCCACCCTGGATGGCACAGTCATAAATCTAAATGGCAAAGTGATGGATAATTTATGCTATGTACATTTTGATATGGATTATAGTAGCTCTATTTCTTATAATACAAGCGGACAGTGTGTAAATTAGCCTTTCCTGTTGCAACGAGCTGCTGTTGGAAGCACCTCAGATACCAGTTTCCTTCATATTAATTTAATATTTTCTTCATCTTTTGGTCTAGAGATGCACCGATTGCAATTTTCTTGGCCGATTTCTTCTTCTTTTTTTTAAGTCTGACCTGCAGCTTTTTCTTTTATCCTATGATTAACATTATAAACAAAAATTGTAATTTTTTTTTTAGGGGAAAATAACATTTTATGTTCATAATAAAACTCAATACACATCTATCTATACATCTATAGACTATAGAAAAAAATCTTTAGCCAAACAATCACAAACTACCTACATTGATTATTTAACGCAATCAAAAAAAAATCTAAAGAGAGATGGGGAAGACCAAACAAAGTATTTACTTATTTACAAATTATATAAACAGCCTAATCCAGAGGGGGAGAAAGTGGGAGAGAGACGCTCAAACAAACTATATCTATATTTAGATAAGAATCAGAGAAAATCTTTCAAGGATAGCTGTGCACAACAGTATTCAGACTTTAATATCCTATTTTTGTCAGAACCCCGATGTGGCCATAGGATGAGGAAGCGTCTTAATGGACACGGGGGCCCGGTTCCACTCTGCGCTCCAATATCAGAGAGTAATGAAATGGCCGTTATACAGATGTCTCATTGTATTCACAAAAAAAATGTCCGGAGCTGACTAGAAAGCAGGGAGATATGAACCATTATCCCCAGGTTTAGTGTCTGAGAACCTCCCTGAGTCATTGATACTCCATTAGGCTGTATGAAATGGTTCTGATTGGAGGGGGAAGGGGGCATCACAATCCTCTTTGTCAGTAAGGAAATGGGGAGAGGCATCTGGAGGCTTTTCACAGACAGATAAAATGGTCCATTATTTGACTTTATCCTCTCTTAAGACCCACACACCCACGCAGTTACCGGGCTAGGCAGGGGAGCGGAGAGAGCATAGTCCTGTAATGTTTGTTCTTCTTGAAGCCCGGCCCGGTTGACTTTTTGCTCAGTCGGGTTGGGAAATCATTGCTGGTAGGTTTGTAAAAACTGTTACATGACAGTGCTTTTACTGCATAGAGAATGTTTGTAGCCAGCCCCACAGGAAAATCCCCGGCACCAAAATGTCAAGAATTGAGAATAAAAATAGCAATTCCAATCCTCTCTAAATGCGTTTAAGAGCAATTTACCTAAACAACCTATTGAACGTGAACTTGAGTTCAAAGTTTTATCTCCAGAGTCGGGCTGCACCGTCGGGCTTTTAAATCTAGTTCTGTTAAATAGAGTTTTATTTACTCAAGCATAATATACATTTTTGTTTATCAAATTGTCAGAAATAACATTGAGAACTTCGATTTTTGTCAAATAAGGTAAAACAGGTTGATCTGTTGACTGATCATGCCTAATAAGGAGGCATGTTTACATTATAGGATGTGTATTTGTGTCATTACATCATCTGGGTCACATAACAGTGATATACATAACCACAAGATGTGTCCTGGGAGACTTTCAAAACTTAAGTTTGTATTTTTTAATACATTTTAAAATTTTACTGGAAGGGACAATTATATTCTTAATCACAATTATTTCTGTGACAATTCATTGTGCAGCAGAATATTGAGTTGCTATAGTTCTGATTGCTGGCCTCACAGGAGACTAGACCATCGACAGGGGAAGAAGACTGCGTTACAGATGTTACTAATAACTGCGATCAATAACTATAATAATCCCTTTTTATATATGGGCGCCTTTCATAGCACCTTACAGTTAATACAGGTGAAAACACAATTAAAAAGACAAATCTAATTCAATTAAAACAAACACATTAAATAATTGACATAGAAAATTAGAAGAAAGCAATCAATCCATGGTGGGTAGGCTTTTCAAAACAGGTGGATTTGGATGGAGGTTTTAAATGTGGGTGGAGACTCTATGGTACGGATGGATAGTGGGGGGGGGGGTTCCAAAGGCGAGGTGCAGAATCTCTGAAGGCTCTAAACCCCACAATACATTTTTACTCCCTAGAAAACTATAAAAAAATAATAAAGACTACCAAGAAACCATGATATTAGGTAACATAATAGATAATCCTCTCATTTATTTGGGTTGCACCTAATGGTTTTCTTCTACTCCTTATTCTGCTAATTTCTTAATTTAATCATTATTCTAGTAAGTGTCAAAGACAGAGGACCAAGCTACAGCTTAAAAGTTTTGTCTTTCTTAATTATTCTGATCTGCAGCCCAAACCCTGAATTATTAATGTCATAATGATATGAAAGACAAAAGAGGAAGCTCATCTTAGTACAACTTCTGAGGTCTAATCAGCAAGATTGATTGATTACGGTGGGCAGGCGTTTTAAGGCTTGTCCTCCCTCCTCTAACAGGTGCAACAACCAAAAGAAGTTCTGTTCTCTGATGTGTTCTTGGAGCTGTTAGAAAAACACAACTGGTTTTAAACGCACAACACGTCAATTTCTGCAGCCAGGGTCTAATAACAAAGACAGAGCAGTGCTGTCACTGCAGTCAGTTTCTCTCGGTTCAGACGGATCTCATGAGACGCCAATTCATAGACCATTAATGGCATGTCATCAAGACGCACACTCGCTTTATAGATGTTTATCAGCTCCAGTTGGCCTCTATTGACACTATCTTGCAAATAGTGTGTGGATTCACGCCATAGCAAGTAGAATGAAAGGGGGGAAAATCCATGTAAGTCGGGGGGGGGGGACTTTCACCCCGGAGACAGGGGATTGCCTCGCGTGTCCTAAACTCAACCGACGCTTGCTTCTCGCGATAACAGGACACGTGCCTGTATGTTTATGCCCGCTGTATACAGTGTAGACGTACATGCTAAAATTTTAAGCTATGCTACATAGCTCAACATGCGTACAGATAACCCGCCACTTGGCTTAAGAAATATATCATGTGGACTCGCTGACAGTTTTGTTGTCTTTACTTAGAATTCCTTGGGGGGGGCAACAGAAACTACGCAATGTAGCTTTGAGTAAGTTTCCTTTTGATTATTAGTAAGTGAAATGCTTGTTGTTAGCAATAAATCCTCGTCAACATCGGCGCTGTCTGTGGCTGTCAGCCGTTGGTCTACACACAACGCTGAGACCACTCTAGGATCTCAATGAGGTTTACTCCTCGACGCAGAGGTCCAGGGTTCGAATCCGACCTGTGACAATTTCCTGCATGTCTTCCCCACCCCCCACCTAACTGTCCTGTCAAAAAATGTAAAGGCGGAAAAGCCCAAAAATATATAAAGAAAAAGAAGGAAAATTATATACAAAGTATACTGAAACACACAAATATACATACAGTATATTTGTGTGCTTCAGTGAATTTTGAAGAGCTACAAGGAATACAAAGTTGTTGTGATGACACAAAGGGCCTCCAGCGTTTTGTAAAGAATCTTTTAAATTTCCAGGTCAAACACTCTCTTCTTTGTCTGTCAAAAAGCACTTGAGTTCTGTTGGTGATTCCTAGAAATATGTCCCACCAGTAGGCACTTGAGTATTTGCAGATACAAACCCGACACGAAGGGGCTCCCTGCAGTCTCTGGTGCAGCTGTCAGCCAGGAACCGTAACCACGTCTTCCCCGGTCTTTCCTTGTTTAGGTGCCTACGTGTGCAAGGGTCGCTCCGGCTGGCTGATGCCGCTGGGGGAAGCCTTGTGGGAGAATGCTGACCTCCAGCTGTGTATCCCGATGAAGTTTAAGAGGGCGCCCCCGCTGCCGCCCCCGCCCGGTCCAGCGATGTGCACCCTGCTTTTAGAAATGCTCGCCTCAAACCCGGACGCTCGGCCCTCGGCAGACCAGCTGGAGGCCCGAGTGCACTCTGCTCTGGACCAGGACTCCCGCTGACACCGAGTGCACTTAAGAGACCATAATGGCTATAACCACCTCCGTACTGCTACATGGAAATATTGACAGTGGACCCCCTGACTGCAGAACTTCCTACATGTGTAAGCAATAGCCACTTTGCTGCCACAGGGAAGTGGGGAAAGCAAATATATATGATTATCTGGGATTGCAGGTGCTTTTCCTGTTACTGAAACATAAGCTTATTTTCTAAGCTGCGTAGGAAACCACATAAAGGGAAAATGGAAATCAAGAGGCCCATTAAAGCCTGTCTGTACTGCTGATGAAACACGCAATGATATTCAAACAACTCCGCATAAAGATCTAGTGGGACTCACTCACTTTGATGGAAGCGCCATGCTGTTGCTCGGGCCTTGAATGCTTGACGTAGAAAATCTATTTTAGTGTGTACATACAGTATGGCTGTAATGAAGTGCTAGGGGTTAGCTGCTGCTTTGTGTCTGGGTCCACTGTGTTTTGGGTCCATTATTTCAGCTTCATGTCGGGTGTTAATTTTGACTTGATTCGCGGACGTTGGGCTTTTTACTTGTTGAAAAATTTAGCTAACATTCAAAAACGTGATTAATGCCATACCCAAATCTTCCCACCACACATTGGCTTAGCATAGATGTTACAGTTTACTGGGCTTCCATATGTCTTCAATATGTAAAGTGAGTGATCATACATAAACACAAGTTTTGATTGTTGTCAATACTGTCATCAGCAGGTGTCAATAAAACACTATAATGATTCTCAGGTTGCAGTTTGTGGTGTTCTATCTAAATCTGTCATAGTTTAAATTAGAGATGTTCCGATATTGCCTAAAACTCTCATTTGCAGCAATCAGAGACCATGGAATAAGCCCTAAAGAAAATCTATGTTAAAGTAGTTTTTTATTTTTTCCGTTAAAGATAGAAATCACATCCCATCCATACAGGGACAGTAGTATACAGCTGTTAAAACATAATCAAATATATAACACGCAGGCTGAGTACTCGGTATCGGCCCATCTCAACGTTAAAGAAGGTGCTGTCAAGTCACAAGATGTGCAATGGATTTGAGCCAACATACAAAGTTAAAAAAATGTTACTTTGGGTATTGCTTATGTACTGTATATAATACAATTTATAATACAATTTTGATGACTTTGCCAGTTATAGCTTGTTGTTGGTTACATAAAGTTGTAACAATAAGATTAATGAAATCAACACGTTTGAAACCAACATGGTCACAATACTCCTAGAAAATAATTAAAAAATACATGTATATAAGCACATATACATACCAAAACGTGCCCATATAATGGTGCTTCATGAATGTATACTCAGTTACATATATATTATATGTATATATCAGTGTTAAAACTACAAACTTCTAGCTTTTCATGCAAATCAAAATATGACTTGAACATTTTTTTGTTTATTTTTTCCTCATTACTTCACTGGTTAGCTCTGACTCAGTGACATATTAGAATGGTACTAAGAGGATTTTGAAAGTCGAGGCCGATAGTTTAGTGATGTGTGCAGCACGAGGCTTCGCGGTGACTGACGACCACTAATGCACCGCCCCCTCAGGAACAGGAAATTAAAGCCAGGTATTAGAGTTGTTTCTGATCATATCCGGGCCGAGTCCACAGCATTTATTACTGGCCATCAGTCTTAGTCATTGATCGACCATATCTTAGATGACTACTACTAATTTAAAACATGGTTAGCTCACATGCTGTGAAAAAAGTAAATCAGATTTTAGATCGGCTTTAAATCTTAATTGTGTTTCTCTAAAATAAAAAATGATTCTGAAATCGTATTAGATAACATCATCCACTTTTGATCAGAATCAAACCTTCAGTAGGATTGGTATTTAAAGCAAATTGGGATCATCCTCATGGCAGCAGGAGGGCGGATGCAGGGTGAAGCTCAGGAGCAAAATGGAAGAAACCTTTTAAAACTCAACTTATACATTTGTATTAAAAGTGAAAACCCTTCACCAGATAAAACACATCAGGGACGATAACTGACCAGGAGAGATGTAGTCGACAGAGAGATGTAGTCGACAGAGAGATGTAGTCGACAGAGAGATGTAGTCGA
>NC_048424.1:22492274-22497191 GCF_013103735.1 Etheostoma cragini
TGTAGTCGACTGAGAGAAATGTAGTCGACTGGTTGAGATGGAGTCGACTGAGAGATCATTCTGATCCAGATGAAAGGTTTTTGAACAAGCAGGCCCCTATAAGACCCTGAGCTCAGCAGAGTGTGTGATGTGGACGTCTAGGGGGACGAGAGGAGATTTGAGCTCACCTAACCTCTGTGTCTTTGACCCGTGTGAAGGCTCACGCTGCTCCGCCGACACCTCCGACCTTTGACCTCCTTCTCCACAACCTTCACAGGAACTCTTTGAACCTGTAAGCTTCAGGGTTCAATATGTTAGTATGGTTGTGAGATGTCTTAATATATATTCATGATTGGTATATCTGGGTCTGATTTAGGCTCGGGATAATATATCAATATTAAATCAATATTTTGATATGAGATTAGATATCATAGATTTTGGATATTGTAATATGGTTATATATTAATAATAGTCAGGTGTTAACGGCTTCATTACAGTAACGTGATGTCATCTTGCTGTTCTTGCTATTAATTGCCTTTTACCACTTACTCATTATATCCAAATCACTGATGATTATCTAAAATATTTGGACATTTAAAACATGTCCCAGAGTAAAAAAAAAACAACACAGATAGGAATGCTAGGTGGTCAAGAACATCTTGATAACAGATTTTCTCCATATCACCCAGCCCCGCTCTGGTTCAGCTTATGTAGGGTGGTTTATTTATATTAGAATACAATATAATACTATATTTTAAGGATGCTGATACCCAGGCTCTCATTGGCTAGCTGTTAGCCAATCAGAGTCAAGCAGCTTAGTTGGTTGAATATTAATGAGAACTGGCCCAAACGGAGCTGAGTCTTCCTGCAGGTTCACTGGTTTCAGTCCCATCCTTATTGTGACCGTTACTGCCACTATTCATCAATTATTTTTAATAGCTTAGTAGTTTATGTACTTAAAAAGTACTGTGTGTTTTTGCAGGCCCAGTTTAACATGAAACTTCTTTTATACTACATATGTAGCAGTGGGTCCCTGCTCCAGCTCTCTTTCAGTTTGGCTTAAAAACGTTGGACGACCCATGGGATATTGCACACATCTTCTTTTACTCCGGTAACTTGTGTAGACAAGTCCTGTAACCTTCACTTCAGTGAACTTTTAAGTGAACTTGCTAGCTCGTGTTGCAGTGAAGATTAGACCAAACTCTTCCTCCTCTACAGGACAAATCAGCTCGGCACAGAGTCAGCGAGGGGTGTGTGTGTGTGTGTGTGTGTGTGTGTGTGTGTGTGTGTGTGTGTGAGGGAAGTGGGTGGGGGGTGGGTCCTTTCACATTTCACAGCTGATAGCGAGAGTGAGCAAGCGTAGAGAGAAAGCCCGACTGTGGCATTCCTCGATGCGTCAGGACTGCAGCAGCACCAACACACAGCTCTTCACAGTCACGACACAGTAGCAGCTCCCAGGAAGTGATGCATGGCCGTTTAGCTTCAGTTACCCCGCGCAGTTGAAATCTATATGAGACATAGGTTGCCACAGGAGCCTTTTTTTTTGCTTTATTGATAGCTGTTTTTCAAATGACAATGCCTTTCCAGTAACGGAGTGGCTGAACCCAGCATTCAGTCAATGGCCAATAGACAGCTAACTGATGGAGATGTAATTGGAAAGGCTGTGTCAAACGAGCCCGTAAAACCCTCTCATAGGGCAATCACTGGGGGGTCTCCTGCAAGGGCAGGCCCCCTTGACATTGGGGAATACATTATAGGAGCTACTCTGACAATGTGACCTTTCTTTCTCATTTAGATGTAATTATCTAAATGTATTTCTACAGTAAGAACATTGTCTCATTAAGCAGAACACTAACAGTGCCTGAAATATACTTAATTCTTTTAGAAAAAATAAATAAAAAGATGGTCAAGTGATGTGTTCAACAACTGGAATTTCCCAGAATACATGAAGCCCAAGAACGCATGAAACACAAGTAATAGGATTAACTGTGGGGCTTTAAAAAAGCAATTTATGTAACGCTAATATTCAATTTCCTGCCCTATAAATCGCAACGGCCGCCCAGTGAGGACACTTTCCAGTTTATTCATCCACTGCCAGCCGTTAATGAACGCTTGACTCATAATGGCTTTTCTATTTAATTGCAACACAAACATGATTAACTCAAACTGCAATGCTAAACAGGTTTCTCATCCTAGACGAACACAAACCAAAGGGATAGCCATTTGGATCTTTATTTACCAGACACATGTAACATCTGAGTAAAATTAAAAATGTCCTCCATATTGTCCTCATTTCTTGTCCAACTGAAGACAGAACTGCTGAAACAGAGTTCGTAGACGAGGCACTGGTGGTACCCATTTGTTTCAAAGTGGAGAGCTGTGTGTTTGGTACCAGTTTCAAAAAAAGGAGCAAGAAAAAAAAAAAAAGATACAAGAAAAAAGTTTGCGTCTCAAAATGAACTCAAAGCCTCGTCCACCAGATGTTCCGGATTCATCCTGAATAGGGTCACTTTATTCCTTACACACTCTTACACCTCACGGGTCCTTATCTTTAAAATTAGAAATAAAGCGGAGGAGATGCAACAGCATTTCCTGGTGTGTACCAGATAAAAACCTAACCGTTATCTCCTCTGATGCTTAAAAAACAGAACAAGTTCCCCTAAACATACCGCGGCAACCAGTCCCCCAGAATGTTGTCTTGATAAATACAATGGTGTGTGTGTACGTGCGCCTGTATCCACTGTCCTGATAAAAAATCAGTGTCCAGGTTCAGTCCATTCCGGGTCCATAGAGGTCCTTCACCATATACGGCCCCTCCAACTCATAGCCCATCTTCCTGTAGTAGTTCCTTGTTCCCACACCTGCAGAACACACCAGAGGGGAAACAACATGGTGCTCAGTTCAATAACATTACCCCTCCTCTTGTCCTCGGGTCAAATCTGACCCTTTAAAAAATGTCCATATATGAAATATGGGTTTCTTTTCAACAATTTTTTTTAATCATTACCACAAAAATAGATTTTATCCATATAACACTCTCATACAATTGATCACTTTCATTCCTCTGATCTTAACCATTAGTCAAAATGATTAATTATTTCTGCTTTTTTAACTAAAATATTAGGTATAATTCTGTATTAATGAGTTAGTTATTGACCATGGATTCCAAACAGTAGTGTAAAACTAGTGGAAGTAAGGTGGTGGTAGTGAACATTTAAATAAAAAGTCTGAAAAAGGGAGGAAATGTCAACTTTTGTTTGTTTTTTGACCCCGGAGGACAACACAAGGGTTAACAAAAAAAAGACATGGAAATCTCCCTTTTTACAACATGGGACTTTAACAATCACATCCAGGTTTTTTTGTAGCACATCACTCTGCTGCCAGTTTGGTGAGCATAGTAATACTTCACCAAATACACAGAAACAGTGGAACGATGTTTGATATGCATAGAAAGAAATACTCTGTTAGTGTGTGTGGTGAAATCGGCATCGGCAATGAACGTTTAATGTCTGATCTAAAAATGAATGAGTGTCTGTTATTATCCCCAGCTGATTCCTAGCGTATGAAAAGCTTCTCCTCCAGTGTATTAAACCCCTGCAGCAGGACACATGTTGACAAATCCACAGCCTCTGATTGGAGAAGAGCTGCGCCAGAGCGCAGCAACATTGCACACGGCCGCCCACTGTGTTTACCTTCATTAGGGCATGTGACGACGACACACGCACAAGCACACAATTTTATTTTGCAAAAGTGGTGTTTCATGTTTTATCACCAGGCAAATGCTGCTCTGTCTCATCAAATACGATATTATGATGTAACCATTTTAAATGTAATATGCAGCAGAATTACTTCATGCTAGCATTACACTGATGCAATCATGAAAACAACTTCAACCAAACCAATAAGTTTATAGCTTTTCATTATTTGCTTCTGATCAGGGATGTCGGTAGGCCAATTTTAGGGGGCGCCAGAGCAAATGTTCCTAAGCTCCCCCAAATGATACAATAAGGTTTTATTGATATTTCACTAACTGTCAGTTGGTGGAAAAGGCACAGACAAAGGCTCAAAAAGCACCCGCATGCATTTTAAGTGTGTTTGAGTTACTGCACACACACAGAGTGACTGCACACACACACACAGAGTGACTGCACACACACACAGAGTGACTGCACACACACACAGAGTGACTGCACACAAACACACACAGAGTGACTGCACACACTCACACAGAGTGACTGCACACACACAGAGTGACTGCACACACACAGAGTGACTGCACACACACAGAGTGACTGCACACACACACAGAGTGACTGCACACACCGTTTTACTTGCTTAACTTAACATGTTTACTTGAGGTAAAGATAAAGGGAGATTTTAGTTACCAATAGTCTAGCTAGAGTAAATGAATGAAATACAAGAACTAACTAACCTAGTTAGCTATCCAATGTTCTCTATTCTTTAATTATAAAATAAAATAATAATAATAATTAATATAGCATGCTATCTAAATAGTATTAACAACGATATCAGGCCCCGCAGAATGTTGTCCCTGAAAACTACATTTTTACACACACACACACACACACACACACACACACAGCTAATGTTAATGCTATGGATGTGAATGCAGATGTACAATGGAAGATATTTTGAGAGAGACAAAGAGTGAGAAAGAGAAAGAGGGAGGGAGAGAGAGAGAAAGACAAAGAGAGAGAGAGAGTGAAAAAGAGAAAGAGGGAGGGAGAGAGAGAAAGACAGAGAGGAAGGGAGAGAGAGAAAGAACGACAGAGAGAGACAGAGACAGAAGGCATGAAGCAAGAAATGTATGTTTGTTCTTATGCTTTTGAACACAGATGTATTTTTTTTGGCCACATTGAAATTGACAGAGGGAGAGATACAGAGAGGGAGAGAGAGATCTCAGAAAGGCTAAAGAAA
>NC_048424.1:22497291-22507138 GCF_013103735.1 Etheostoma cragini
GAGAGAGAGAGAGAGAGAGAGAAAGCAGCTGATGCTGAGGAAAGCAGCTTGATTGAGGTCAGTAACATTAGTGGGCTCCATCAATGGTTCTCAAAGTGGGGTCCAGGGACCCCCAGGGGTCCTTGAAGGGGTTCCCCAAGCAAAAAGTGATTTTCACTATAATTCCATCCAAAATTAACAGATTGTTTTTCACTAATGCATAGTGTTTCTGTAATAAAACATTTAAAACCAAAAATCCTATTAGATGGGGGCCCCTGGAAAAAAACTAATCAAATGGGGGTCCGTGGTCTAGTTTCTGTCAGTTTAGGGGTCCTTGATGTCAAAACGTGTGAGAACCACTATTTATTACATATGCTTTTTTTCTGACCAACTGAACTTTCTGCATTAATTTTCTGTAATAAATTATGTACATGTTACATAGATACATACTGTACATACATATAAATACATATAGTAGCCGTTGAAACCTTTACTCCTCTGCCATCAGGTTATTAAATTCAGACAGCAGATACTTGAATTAGCTTATATGATAGCTTAGCTGATAAAGTATGGAACAACGCATATTAATTATTTAATTCTTTCTAGTACTGATATTTGTGCTGAACCTGACAATTTGGATGTTGACATGCCACTTTGGTAAATAAAAACAGGATCATTCCCAGTTGGACGCCGTAGGGTCCCTGTCGCCACGTACCCACGGCGTTGATTTAACGCAGAAGAATTGCTTGGCTCTAACTGGCGGCCGACATCACCACCTGCTGTGTTATGTCAACCAGCGTCACATGCAATGACGCGTCTGTCGCCGCTCACGTCTGTTTGCGGGGCCAGAGAGCAGCGCAGGTATGTAAGTGACACCAAAATGAGGCATCGGATCAATATCCAGATTGCTGCAGTCCCATGTCGAAGTGTCCTTGGGCGAGACACTATAACCCGTGAATGTGTGTGAGTGTGTATGTGATGAGCAGGTGGCAGCACGGCCACAGTGTGTGAATGTGTGTGAACGGTGAAAGGTTCCTGTGCTATGTAAAAGCACTTTGTGTAGTCGTTAAGACTAGAAAGCGCTATTTAAAAACAGCCCATTTACATTTAGAGACCGTTCGCTTATGGTTTCATAACGAGAGGATAAATGATGATCTTTGTGCTATGCTGTTTTGTTCCTTACCTGAGATGACAGCCAATTTGCTCGAGCCATGTTCATCTCTGGCAATTCTCTCTGCCTCCTCCATCAGCATCATGCCAAAACCCTAAGCATGGAGGAGGGGGGAAGGAACAGATTGTTGAGGTTAATCTCAGTCTTGAACTTTTCTGGTCTCATATTGGCTAAAGAAAATAGAGGCCAGGAGTGCTGTCTTTACGGGGTCGGAGAAAAACAATCAAGACTCACAGCTGGAAAAAGAAATCCGTCAGTCTATCTGTGTCTGTGTGGGTTATTTACTTTGTGTGCGGAGTCTGTGTGTTAAAGTGTAGCCACCTGATGCTGGAACTTGCTGGGGTCCCGGCTGCTGACGGGGACAACGCTGCCGTAGACGTGCAGCTCGCGGACGATGGACACGCCTCCTTTCAGCTCCGGGCGGAAGGACTGCGGGGAGCAGCGGCGCAGACGCAGCAGGCCGATCAGGATGTCCTGCTCGGGATCCTCGTAGGAGAGGAAAGTCTCCCAGCCGCCGTTAGCCACATAGTCCCTCCGCACCAGCTCCACCTGAACACACACTTGGCTTTGTTAGGGAATGGAGGGCTCGCACAAAAACAATCAGTGTCTGGAGAAATAGAACATGACAATATTTCAATCTTTTCTACGAAAGGTTGGGTACCGTATTCAATACTTTGTAGGCACAGGTTTGATTGAGTATCAAAAAATGCCTTGTCATTCAATACCCAATTTCAACACCTAAGGAGTAATTCTCATCAAAATCTGTCAGCCAATCAGCATGCAGCATGCTTCTATTAAGATCTACTAAGGCTGCTGATTGGCGGTTTAACGTTGTGGAGGCAGGCAGGGAAAACTATGTTACACACAGAGACGTCGTAGGAGCTGAACAATGAATGAAATTTGTGCTGTAATGTTGTAATTCCTTTTTGTTTTATGAAATTGGTATCAGAAAAAGTATTGTATTGTTTAGGATATAAAAGGCAGGATGCTGTCCATTACCTGATACGGTCGGACTTTGTGGTGGATCTCCTGAATGCCCACTTCTCTTGTCCTCACGTCTCGACACTGCACACAGAGAGGAACATTCAAATGGGTCAACCCAGTTTAGAAACCCAACTCTGTGGACTGTAGTGGTTTACATTGTGAGAAGCGGGGTCTGCCCCCCCCTGCCTTCCAGATTGCCTTCACGTGCCCAAGAGATTCCCAGGAAATGATGCATTGCTGTTTGGAATTATTAGGGGTGGGGAAAATAATCGATTCTTAGATGCATCGCAATTCCCTCTACAACAATTTGATGCTTGATACAGATAAATTAATAATCGATTAAGAAAAAAAAAGTGTTGATTTTTACTTTAAAGTTACTCCAGACAAGTACAAATCAGAAAACAGAGATACTGAACGAGGACGGGATAATGGACAACTACTTAGGAAAAAAACACAAAAATGGCCAAAAGGAAAATTATTACATTTTGTATATACACATGATCTAGTTAGACCTACAGTACATAAAATAATTAGACCAAACACATAAAGGCTGTTGATCTACTTGATCACATGTGACCACCTCATGTTTCCTGTCCTCCACCTTTAAACACGACTCAGCCTCTGACATGGAGGATCACTGGGAGAGAAGGTGACTCAGCATGTTTAAGGCTTAAGCATGGAATGAGCACACAATAAAAACATCAGTAGACAAGACATTTCTTTCAAACTTGGGTGTGTGACAAATACTGCATATGTCGAAATCTAAGAAACTCAGATTTACATGTACACTACTGGTCAAAAGTTTGGGGTCACTTAGAAATATACTGCTCACAAAGTAGCACAACATATATCACAACCATATGCATCCACTTGGCATGGCGGTGTAAACAGGAAGCAGATTGTCTGACGTTACTCTGCGGTTGAAAATCCCGCCACTGATTTTAGTGTGGTCTTTTTCTGCCTGACAGTCATTAAAGAACAGAAACTACCCAGAGCTTACAGGAGGCTCTTTACCCCGTACGTGTTTCTGATTACAGTTACGAAGGTTTTTTGGATGGAAGTTGGTAGGAGTTCTTCTGCTTCATGCGTTGTGCTGGTTGGTAAGGAGCCCCTTTCTCTGGCATTTTTAGGCTGGATTAACTTCCACTGATGTTGTCATTTACTTTATACCTACTTTCCAACATAAATTCAATAAATGGCGGGGGGTGTGGAAGGGAGAGTGCTCCAATTTTACGCTCCAACAGTTCTAAACTATACTCGGTCGGCAGGTTTTTTAATCTGTCATCTTACATAGCTGATTATTCTGTCAGTCAGCATTTGTCTGTTGGCAGCGGCCGCCAACCAAAGTTCTGTGGTACCTGTTTGGATCCATCCCCAGCTGGATAAGTCTATTGACTTTCTAACTTAAAATGAGCTGACAGGGTGTCTTTCAGGTTAATACGAGAAGCCCTTTGAGTCTCACCTCAGTGCCCATGTCTTTCATCCGGGCCAGGGCCAACTCTCTCAGGTTGCCGTGCTCCACTCCGGAGCTCACCAGTGGCATGGGGATGTCCCTAATCGGGGGTACAAAAGCACGGACAGGTCAAACATGAAAGGAGAGAAGAATGGTTTTAAAACGGGATATAGCTCAGGGGCTGTGTTTGCAAAATCTTTCAGGTCTAAAAGTAGCTTCTAAATGGCGGAGTTAGGAGGAAAACATGGGGTGCGTGAGACCTAATTTAAAGTTATAGTGCATAGTTTCTGTCGCTCCCATGAGTAATGAGAAAAAAAACTGCATGTCCACATTATACAAGCCTTCCGTCACCGCTCACTCATTCGGCAATGGCTTGAATGTAACAGACGTTCATTAATATCAAAAAGTTACACACTAAAGAACTAATAAGGTTAACATTGTTGAATATGTGTGTTCTCCTTCTCAGTTTATTGCTTGTAATTGTTTGTGTTTCATAGCTATATAAAAATATTAAAATAAAATAAAACGATCGCAAAAAAGGATTCCAAAGTTTTTGTTCTAAGAGTAATTCACTAAGCATTTAGCCCTAAAATTCAGAGTCAGAGAAGTTCGAAGCAGTCCAGGGCCCAGTTGTTTTTGATTGGATCAAATCACGACACGGAGGCTCGCTCCAACCTAAGTCAAATTCCTCGTATGTCTGTCATACCTGGCGAATAAAGCTGATTCTGATTTTAACTGGCAAGATGGCGGCGAGCAGAAAAACCAACTGCTAAAGTGAGTTGTTCAAAACCGTTTCCAGTAAACTCTGTTTACCCAATCAATGTTCTCCATGCTGAGCTCACGTGTAGAGAGTCTCATGTTGCGTTGAGCCTTCTTAGTGTTTTAAAAATAGTGATTTTGAGACTAGCATAGTAGCACCCCAAGCACTCCCATTCTAAAGGCCATTCAACCAAAAAACGAAAATACGGTGAATCTTAAAAGTGGCTCTTCTGTCCTCATTATGCTTTTTAACTAAAGTTTGACTTGGGTCCGTTCACAAAAGCACCCTAGGTTGCATTTTGGCGAGAGTTACGCTTTAAATAAACAATACTTTTAGCGTGTTTAACTTGTAAATCAGTGAAGTAGACAAAACAAGACAGCGTTTGAAAGTTTAATTAAGTTTCCGCCGACTTTGAATGCTCTGTGTTTCACACTGCTAACATGACTGTATTTACATAGTCTGGTGGGTTTGGCAATAGTCATTTCGGTATTTATGTTTAAAAGAAAGAAAAGGCAACCTCTGTAGGGATCCTTTCCATAATGTTGTCATATTCTGGGGCCAAACAATCACTTCTATTGCACGTAAATTGAAGGCTATTGGCAGGTAACATTACACTGTAACGTTTTCGCTGATTGGCGAATGCAGCGATCATGGACCAATGTAAAAGATTGTTGTTCCCATCAGTCACTTAGACACAAACACATAGGAAAATAGAAGCCTTAGTAGTGTCCATCCGTCACTATCAGGTCTGTTCATTGTCTCACCTTTGCACCCGGTAGACTCGTGTCCAGGGCGGCACCAGCGCCAGGATCCGGGCCACCAGGTCCACCAGAGCACTGGGTGTGTAGCTCTTGTAGCGGCCCGTCTTCCACAGCTCATACAGACCCGTGCCTCGGATCACCAGTGTTGGGTACAGCTTCAAACCATCGGGCCTGAACGCTGGATTCTCAAAGAACTCCTGCAAGAAACACATAAGAGTAGATCTGTGTAAAAGTATTCAATACTGTAAATCAGACGGCATTTCTCAGGCATCCACACTTTGTCTGTAAATGTTAAGGATGAAAGGAAAATTCACCAACTCTCCAAGTCACAGCCACCATTGAAATTTGTTTCTGATTGTTGTTCTTGAATGGAATTTTCTGAAATATCTGAAATGAATTTAACACTCCTAAGTATTTCAACATGAACAATGAAACATTTCTCGACATTATCTTTTTACCACACTTTATGTACTGACAATATTGGCATATCTGCAGTGTTAAATTTGACTGTCATGCTAGCAAATATACATTTGCTTTCTTTGTTTTGACAAAAGGGGGAAAAGGAAGAAAAGAAGGGAATTAAAGGTAGTTAAAAAAAAAAGTGGAATGTATTTCAATCATGTCCCATACGACCAGACAGCAAAGAAGAAAAGGGTCCATTTTATACTGTCTCCTAAATGTAGAAACTTGCCTCCATTGATCCGAAGCAGATCTCAAAGAGACTGTACAATAGTGAGCAGTTATTCACTTCAAGGAAATACTGGGTGTCTGGTGTAGTGCAGTGAAGGGAATCTGTATGATTTCCAGTCATTCTCCTCCTCTCTCTACAGACTATCAAGATCAGAACCGTGAAGATCTGGAAATCGAGGCACATTCTCCAAAATAGGCCGCATTATCGGTATCTCATAATCTCTCGCTCGTCACAGCTCATAATCACACAGGGACACGTCCCACATGGCCCTGCACTAAACCTAAAGGGGGGTCGGGAGGGAGGGTAAAGAAAGGAAGGCGTGCAATCTGACAATAAAGCTTCAATACCAAAAATGAGACTAGATTTTTGGGTTAGGGTAATTCTGTGCCTGCTCCCATTTTAGATCGCATATCAGCGCTCCTGTTGATCGGTGTAGAAGAACCCTGTTAAAGATGTCGCCCCCCCTCCCCCCTCCAGGGACAGGGAGCATCTGTATACGGGAGATAAGTGAGAGAGGATCTCAGGCTGTGAGGAAGTTGTAATCGAATTTCATTATCAGGACAGCCATGATAAAAGCCAGGCGGCTGCGAGGCTTGTTCCTGCTGCAGCTGCTGCCCTCTGCAGCTCCTACGCTGCTCTGTGATCCACGCTGACATTACAGTCAAGTATGATATTTCTTGAAAAGGAAGCATTTTGCATAAATGCAAACCGTAGATAAAACTAGAACTGCAAGCCGATGTGACGGGGTCCAAGCGTCCCCGCGCGAGTCGACCTGGCGACCAGGGCGTCCGTGACAGCGTAGTCTATATCCACGACGTTGCACTTCTAGGATTACTAGAGTGCTAACGGAAATTCAGCCGGAAATTTACCTTCCTCTTTTTTTGTGTTGGAATTTTAAACTCCGGTGGATGGTAGCATGTTTTTCTCACCTCCCAGAATGTTGTGTGTACTAGCCCGACCCTCCTCTAGCTATGCTAGACTAGTGAAAGCGGAACTCAAAGTGCAACGGCGACAAAGAGAACATCGGGAAATACGGCAAACACATGATCTGCATAGCCTGTAGTACAATGCAACCGCTAATTTCTCAAAATTAATTAGACAACTTTTTTTATTTTTGAACGTCATCCTTTGATAACTTTTTATCAGCTCCATCTGGAGATGCTACATGCCAGGTTTCATGCAGATCGTACACATTGCTTAGGAGGATTTTGAAAAAAAAAAAATATGTTTACGACAAATCGCTTTTACTGTGATAAAAGTCTAGGAGGAAACAGGTGAGGCCTACCGCATGTGATGCAGCTTTTATTAAATTTTTCAATGAACAACCTTATATCCACTTAGATTTCTTATTTATGACTACGTAACTATGATTAAGTAAAATATAGAATTTCCCCAGTTTTATCTCCTGATCTAATTTATTTGGGTTTATGAAAACATTTGAGAACTCAGGAAAAAAAAGCTTGGATAAAGTCACAGCTACAGTGTCTTTGAATGAAAAAATTGTCTTTTAATAATAATATTATTAATAATAATAATCCCACTGCGATTGGCTTTGTAATGTGTTGAACAAGGATGTTATTATATATATTTTTTTAATTATTATTTTGGGTCTTTTCCCTTTATTATAGCGGATAGACATGATAGAGGGAGAGAGATGGGGTGACACGCAGCAAAGAGCTGCAGGTCTGATCTGAACCCGGGCCGCTGCTAAGGACTCAGCCAACATGGAGCGCTTACTGGGGGGGCTAGAGGCTGCCCCGTTATTCTTTAAAATTGGACAATTTAGAGTTGTGCCCCACCATGCACAGTTTAGGCTGTAGTGACACTTTATCAATGGAAAAATAATAAAAAGAAGAAGAATATTATAGATGATTACAATTGGGGTTCCCAGCTCCCTTGGCCTTGGACTCCTAATTAAGAGATCCCTGCTTCCTTAAGCTGGCAACCAGCTCTGAGGGGCTCTGTACTGAGTTCTGAATTATTATTACCAATTTTTCATCCCTCCACTAAAACCTTGGCTGCTATTTGCATCATACTTGCAGAATCCAGAGCACCCATTCTCATCAGGGTGGTTACGGCAAGCAAACAAAACCTATGAGCTGGAATTTCCATTCATCAGTCCATTCATTAGATGTTCCTGCTAGGCCTGCACACATGAACCACAACAAAACAAAACAAATTTGCAGCACCAAACAGATTTTTTTTGGCACATTGTAAACATAGAGGCTTCAATGAAGAGAAGGGAGAGCATCGCAGCGCTTTGACACCTTCTTTATACAGTCCATGTCTAAAACTCTGAGAGAAGTAGTAGCGGTTGTGATGCAGTCGGCTTGTAAAATTAAATGAGAATAGAAGCCATTAAAAAAAAAAGCTAATTATTTAAAAAATTCAATCGCGAACAGGGTGAATCAAGATCACGAGTTAACGGTTAATCATGCAGGCCTAATTCCTGCTTAATCCTTTTAAGGGTCACGTGGCAGCTGTAATAATAAGATGAACTTATCATCCCAAACAAATTGCTCCTTCTTGAGATAAATATTTCTCCAGATCTTTAATCTCTCTCTCTTTCGCTTTGTGTCGATCTTGATGTGATTTTAGCATTTTTTAAACTATTCTGATTGCTAATTAGAATAGTTTTGAGAACCCCCTAGACGATCCAGTGAAAACTGGTTCAGTCTGTGTTCCCATTCATTCTCAATGTCCCGGGCTCAGATTCATTTTGCACCACCCCTTCCAAATCCTACAAACTGGTGCTGTGAAGCTATAGTGTGTAGCTTCTGTCTCCATCACCAGGAATTCTAAGTGATGACAACAAAACTGTCCTGTCTAAGGCCTAGTCCACATGAACGAGGCTATTTAAATATAATTAGCTGCTAAATGCTCCACCTTGTTCACAAGCTTCAAAAACCAAAGCAAGCTAAGCCAGACTTGGACTACACATAGAAGTAACAATATTTGGGGACACGACACAACATCTCCCATTTTAACTTGACATCCAAATACGCATCCGACACACTCCCTTTGTATGTGAAACACATTTGAATTAAGGCTAAAGGTTAAATGTACTGGCTTTTTGTAAACAAACAAAAGTTATCTTTACATTTATTTTCTTGCCAAAATGCGTTATGTGTATCCTTACACATAACGACAATTAAGCCCAACAATCAAGTTAAATGTTTTTTTTTTTTTACTTCTTCACAAATCAAAAACACAAATTTCATTGATATATTTTCATCCATATATGCAGTCGTCTTCTTCACTGCGGTTGTAGCCTCACTATGCTTCTATGTGCGTTTCAACCACCAACTGTAGATCAGTGGAGTAGTGTGAGTCCTCTGAAGTCCAAATGGAAAGCGTTACATTTATCTAACTTACTTCCCCCCATCCCATCTTCTCTGATATTCTGTACATCCAACTACTACCACTTCCTGTCTGACTATTTCTAGATGCTCCCTGTGTTAAAAATGTAGCAGTGACGTTTATGGATGCCAGGAAAAATCCTGACTTGCTTAGTTTGGATTCCCCCCCCCCCCCCCCCCCCCCCCCCCATTCATGTGTCATGGAAGATTAGATATGATGAGGTAGATCAAAGGGGAGCCATAAACACAAGTTTTATAATCTGACAGTGTCAGTGTCATAAGAGAAGAGGGAAGGAGAAGAGAGGCTGAGAGGGAGACGGTCTGTTTGGTAGAGGACAGAGAGAGAGAAGAGATGGATGACGCGACAGGAGAGGTGGGAAGAAGAGAGACCTCGTGATGGAGGAGAAGAGAAAGCGTTGAGTGAGAAGTTACGACTAGAGAGGAGAGATAAATAAAAAGGGAAAGGTGAAAGATAACGGGAGACGAGAGAAAGACAAACAAAGAGAACGGGAGAGAGAACATATTGAGACAGCACGCTGGGAGAAAAAAAGGCAGCAGAGACAAAGGAAGAAATTAAGTCTAGGGGGAGAAGGGACAAAGAAAGTGTTACAGGAACGACTCTGAGGGCCAAATACACATTTAATCTGCTTCCTTTCTCTCACACACACACACACACACACACACACACA
>NC_048424.1:22507238-22513425 GCF_013103735.1 Etheostoma cragini
TGATTTTTGGAAAAGGCTGCAATGAAACAAAGAGTGAAAAATTTAAAGGGGTCTGAATACTTTCCGTACCCACTGTATAATCTGACAGAGCTGTTGGAGATTGGGAGATTAGCTATATTGTGTATTCTGTAGTCAGCTTTAACAACAACAACAACCCCGCTTTGCTTTCACACAAGTCTAAATGACTCCAGTGTCTAATTCAGACAGTGGTTAAAATCTCTTCTTCGTTGTCCTATTCGCATCATTAAACTACAAAACGGCTGCGTCACAGCTGTGTGTGATCACCTACAGTCTAATATGTTTAATTACAGTCCAACAAATATATCAGCCAGTACTAGCTTATGGTTAGTCTATAGCAACGAAGTTCCGATTCCGCGATTTTTCAGGTGCCGCCGGGAAAAACACTGAATGTCCCTCTTTTCAGCCATCCAGTCAATCACTTTTTGCTTTCTTTGTTTTGGGTCGTTCTAAACTCCGATGGATTTCTGAGGACTATGGTTAACTGGTCCTCGGATCTCTGCAGGGTAAATCCAGACAGCTAGTTAGACTATCTGTCCAATCTGAGGACTATGGTTACCTGGTCCTCAGATCTCTGCAGGGTAAATCCAGACAGCTAGCTAGACTATCTGTCCAATCTGAGTTTTCTGCTCCACAACTAAACCTTTTTCTGAACGTAGAAACGTTCCACAAAAAAAAGTTCCTTCACGAGACTATTTGGCTGTGGCACCGTGGCTCCGTCCGGCGCGTAGCGCTGCCCATGAGGATTGTGATTGGTTTAAAGAAATGCCAATAACACCGAGCGAGTTTTTCTCCCATCCTGGAATACTGTGTGGAGGGTCTGGCAATGCGAGACTAGCTTATCTTATATCAGCATATACGTTATGGCCAATAGGTGTCAAGAAATTGCAGAATATCAATGGCAAAGATACGGTTCAGTTCAATTGTGAAGAAGGTTAGGGTTAATATGATCATTCTGATGTTTTTTTCACCAGATTAAAAAGAAATTTAAATAAATGACATTTTGGTTAGCAATTGTGATTGGTTTGAAGAAAAGCAAACAGCGTTGTTTTCTCCGATCCCAGAATGCATGTGTGGAGGAGCCAGACCTTACTCTGCAGCGCTGTGGAGATCGGTCTGGCAATGCGAGGACACAAAGTGCCCAACCACCCCAAAGCTCATTTCATTATTTTCCAAAAGCTCAGTATTCCTTGTCCACATAAAAAGGCCAATGTTTTTTTAAATCTAATTTAGTATATCTTCGCTCTGAGCAGAACAAAACGGTTGCTGTCTTTTCTTCTTTAATTTGTAGCTTGTTACAAAAGGAAAACTAAGGCGTCAACTTTTTCAACTCTGTACAAACCCTGTGAATCACCAGACTGACAGTAATTAAAAAAAAACACGAACCAAAGAAACAGTTCAATTACCCGGCAAGGGAGAGAAAAAGTGTTGTTGCATCTGAGACAATGAGTGACATATTTTGGGTAAAAGTCACGGGGGTGCGTGAACCTGCTCCAATTAGTTAAATCTTTTCTTTTTCCTCATTGTGTTGTTAATCCCTTGATTCCTGTTTTAACACTGCAAAAAATAAGCCAAATGAGCTGATATTGCGCACAGCCTCAAACTGAGTCTTGATTTACATCCTACAGTCAGGCATGTTGGGAAGGAGCCTCGTCTGATCCCGCACCCTCACATTACAGCCGGGTTCCCAATCAGAGCTGCAAAGTGAGCCTGCTGTTGAGAGACATCTGGTTTTTTCCCTTCTTCATTGAGTCACATCACAGTTGGGACTGCGAGTTCACTTTTCTGTTCCTATTTTTAAGATGCTACATGTGGGACTTACTTGTTCCTACACCACTGTGAAATAAGTAGTGATGACGCACCCTGATGCCAAGCCCAAAGAACAAGTGGATGATTCCTAATGTCACAAACAATAAACCTAATAATCCACTTAGTGCATATCTTTACTGGCATCTAGTATGCCTCTAAAGCAAATAAAAAAAAAAAAAAAAAAATACATTTAGATCATGCAACTGTACTGGATAAATGGGCCTTCGATGGGCATTTTAGAAAGCACTACATTTCTACACAACAATGCAAAAGAAAATCTGTGAAATCACATTTCATTGAAATTATGAGGAAAAACAAGTATGAATCCTGATATTTGTCATGACCATCTGGTAATTAAATGATATTGTGATATAGATTGCATTAGGGCTGGGCAATATGGAGAAAATCAAATATCACAATATTCTTTTACCAAATACCTTGATTTCGATACCAGCGATATTGCAGCGTTGACTATTGGTGCTTTTACAAAATATTTACCCCATGAGGTTTTTGATTAATATTCATCAGTAATCTGGATATAATGACTAAGTATAAAGGCATGATACAGTTACAACAGTCAACATCACTTTACTGTAATGCAGATTTTGAAACCAGGAAAAGATAACCCTAATGCCATATTATGATATGAAAAATCATAGACGATGTCTAGTCACATATCACGATATCAATATAATATCGATATATTCCCACCTCTAGATCGTATGCAACATTGCCCCGGAATCAAATTACTCTGGAACTTTGGTCAGTACTACTGTGAAGCTTAACCTAATGCTAAGCACATCATCTCTTACCCAAAAGGTATGATTACGTATAAATCAATAGTTTAATATGACAACAAACAATATTTATGAAATGCTTACAATGAACTGCTCCACATCCCTCTCCATGCCCACGTTAGGCAGATCTGGCATCATGTGGGCAACTACTTTGAAGCCGGCGTCCTTTGAAAGGTGGAAAGACTCACAGACAGCTCGCACCGTGTGCCCTCTGGAGGAAACATGCATGTACAAATACACAGTTAAATTATAAAAGCCTGAAGGTGAAACGTCTGCCATGTCTGCTTCCTTATCTCCAGCCGTCATGTTTACCCCCCCCAACCTACGGACCTGTTGGTGTCTCGGGCCACGTCTTCATACACACTCTGGACTCCTATCTCCAGCCGCGTGCAGCCGTAGCCCAGCATGTCGCTGAGGTGTCGCTTCAGGCAGTAGTCAGGCCGCGTCTCGATGGTGATTCCCACACACTTGGTGTTACTGCGCTCCGAGTATCTGCAGGACAACACCGTCTCAGTCATTTCACTTTATATTATTCTTGTTCTTAAAACCTGGACCTATTTTCCCATGCTTTGGTGTCTAGGGGACTAATGTGAACAAAAATAATATTAATTGTACCAGTTTTGAGCGAGGATGTTGTAATTGGCATTAGCAAACCTGGCTGCAATTTATTCATATGGGACAAATTTCCTTCCACTAAAACTGCTGTTTTGGCCACCAACAAGCTCAGATTATTTATTATTATAAGTGTCTGACAACATCATGGTAAGGATACCTAGAGAGATAAACATTATAGTTAAAGAATAAAAATCCTTTTTGTTTCAGTAACGACTTCGAAATCACCATTGCCAAACTCCCCAGCCTTCGTTTAATAACCAAAGCTTATAGTACTTTTTGAGTGCATAGAACCGCCTATTTTTAACATGTAATTGGGTGAATCGTAGGGTTGAACAATTTGACCTAAAACAAAAATGATTAATTGCACATTTCACCTTGATAACGAAAAATGAACGCTAATAAATCACATTGTTCTAAATCGTCTTTTCTGAAGCTAATTGTTCCCTAGACGACATACACTGCGTTTCTTTTGGGCACGAGTTGCTCAGATGACTCAGACTCGGTCTTTGAGTCAGCTTCCATCATGCTTTCCATGCGGCTGACTGGTCCAGGCAAAGTCACGTGACCACACGCACGGTAGAATGTTTTAGGGAGAAAGCAGGCCCATCAACAAGAATAAATAATCATAATTATCGTCCTGGGATACATTTTTGGTCAATCTTCCAGCCCTAGTAAATCATTTTTTTCCAACCAAGTAAGAATGGAGAATGTGGTAAAAGTGGAACGACGGCTTTAAATGGTTTTATTTTGTTTCTGACAACTTTGAATAAAATCTATTTAACGATGAGAATATTAACGTTTATTCAAACAGAGTCTGGTGGATTTGGCTCGAGCATATAGATCCTTTCTGTAATGTTGTCAGACACTTGGAATACTAATTTGAGCCTGTCAGTGGCAATAAAAGCATGTTTAGTAGACGTACATTAAAGTTGCACAATTGCCCATCATCTTACATACATTTTTTTTAACGTAGTTTTTCTCACCGCTGTCTTGTTTAATACTAGCACTATTTCAAAGATTGTTGGTCCCATCAGTCTCTCAGACAGAAAAACATAAGAAAATAGGACCAAAAAAAATACCCTTTAATATGCTTATATCCTATAATAGAATTCTTGCTTTGATATAATATCATTTTCTTAATTTGACTATTTAGTCTTATTGGGGTGTTCTATGGGATCATTAAGCAAAATCAATTTACATGCTGTGAGTTGGCATGGCTCATTATCTAAACACTAACCTCACATTAAGAACACACTAATGCAATAAAGTCAACAGAGGATAGAAGAAAATTTGTGTACTGCAAATGTGAAATGAGACATTAATGAGCATTATAATAATAATAAAGTTAAATACTTAGACTGCTCAGTCAATTAAAAAGTCCCGGCTGTAAAGGGATGGAGGTTAGAGTGCTGCAACTAATTATTTTCATTTCTGATTAACCTGTCAATTAGTTGTTTATGGAGTGGTTTCTATAAAATGGGGAAGATTGTGGATCAGTGTTTTCTAAAGCTCAAGATGACGTCCTCAAATGTCTTGTTTTGTCTATATACATTTTACTGTCACAGAGTGATAAAGGAACTAGAAAATATTCACATTTAAGAAGCTGGGATCAGAGAAGTTGCAAATTCATTAAATAAGTTGGCAACTTATCAATTTATCTTTGCAGCTCTAGTAGGATCCTGCTTGAGAACATTTGAAGTTATTATTTCACTGTATTTAAAAAGGTTAATTTCAGTATATATCCACCAATTAAAGTGTCTATAATCAATATTTTTGTAATAACAATGGATCAAAAAATGGTGTATAATGTGAAAGTAATCCCTTGTATACGTATCACTAGACTGCAGCTCTCCTCAGGTCTACAGAGCATTTTAGTGTCGTTCAGGTCGTTGTTTTGGTTAAGGCAGCATGTTCACCATGTTACCTTCATAAGTTGATCATTTGGTAATGCTGTGGTCCCACCTTGGTGCACAGCCCCCAAATGGGGAAAACACCCAATTACCTGAGGGCCTGGGGGGCTGAAGATGGAATTGAGCAACAGGAGTCAGCTGTTCGATAGCATTATTTGGACAAGCTACCCAATGATTTTTTTCCCATGAATGATTTTTTCCCATTAATTACCAATCATTACTAGAGCCCGACCAATAAAGGATTTTTAAGGCGATACCAATACAAATATTTGGTTATTTAATCAGAATCATTTATAATGACAAATAAATTATTCTGATAAATTAATATTAAAAATACAAAATAAAAACGTATGTTGACCATGTTATGACTGTTGGGTGTCCACAGAGCGGCAGGTCTGCTGATTAAAGCAGGAAAAGAAGCAGCCAGATGTAGAAAGTGACTTTATATGACGCAGTACAATCCCTTGTAATTCTTTAATGTAATCTTGAGACAGATATTTTCTAAGCTTCATCTGGCCTGAAATGTAACTCCGCTGCGACTTCTAAACTTATTGGAGTCACTGATCTAAATCCTCAAAACACCACCAGCAAGCAAAACAGACACATCTCATCCAAGCACACCAGCCAGCTGTTATTTTCTCATCTCCAGCTGCTCCAATGACCATTAGCCCCACTCCTCATGCCACCACATATTCCTTTTGAGTCAGTATCTGCTGGCAGTAAATGTCCATCTTTTACAGTCTGCTGGCTGATTTACACCAATTACACGAGTTTATGCTCCAGAGACAATGATCAGATTGTATGAGATGAATCAATAAAAAGTCTATTATCTCAGGTGATTCTCTCGAGGTATCTCAGTAGACGTGATCAGATCAGGGGGGAGCATGTGGTCGTGGTCGCACACACACCCCCCACCTACACACACATATACATATATATAATGGCTGGCCCCAGCCAAATTAAGTGCCCCCCCTTCACAAACTGAGCAGCAGCCAACACTATTACCTTGCACACGCACACACACACACACACACACAC
>NC_048424.1:22513525-22519259 GCF_013103735.1 Etheostoma cragini
ATATTATATCGATATTGTGATATGAGGCTAGATATCATCTTAGATTTTGGATATCGTAATATTGTAATTTGGCATTAGTGTTGTTTTTTCCTGGTTTTAATGGCTGCATTTCAGTAAAGCAATGTAATTTTATGAACTAACCAGGCTGTTGTAACTGTTCTATTATTTGCCTTATCCCACTTTATATTTATAGTCTCTGGGAAATTCTAAGAATGGTAGAATTGTTCCCTCTGGTGGAGACTGCACAGATTGCATGTGTGTGTGGTCCGCCAGCTGCACAGCAGCAGAGGAAAGCACTCTGGAGGGTCCACCCAGAACATCATGGGCTGCCCTCTGCCCTCCCTGGAAGATCTTTTCAGCTTTTCAGTTTCTGCTGCCTCAAATATATCGGTCAGGCATTTCACAATCTATTGGTATTTATAATGGCCTTTAAAAAAAAATATATATATAGAAACAGGCGGTTGACTTTAGGAAAAGAAGATCGGGTCACACAGGACACGATCCCCAAGCTCCTGGGTGAAAGTCTGGTGTTTTACCCATCTGCCACCCAAACCAACCTCCATACGTGGATTTTGCCCTTTCTTACTACTCGCCATGGCGTGGAATCACAAGCAATCGCAAGGTAATGAAAGTCAATAGAGGCCTAACAGCGTTGATAAACACCCTAAAAAGTGAGTATGCGTCTTGATAACACGCCAATAATGCCATATGAATTGGCATACAACATTTCATAAGATCAGTCTGGGAAAATATGTTCATTACATGGGTATTTATGTTGTAAAAAAAGAAGGAATTTTTAAGGGGCGGAACAAAGCCAGCCCTGTAGAACTGTACGGGTCCTGTAACAGCTTGCCTTTGCTACGTTTCAAAAAAAGGGTCGACTTACTGGACCTGTCTCAATTTAAGCTGAATACCCCTGCTGTAAAGAAACACCCCAGGTTGTTGAAGACAGGTCTGGCAAGCGAGACCACTGCGTACCTGACGGCCTCGGCCACGTTGTTTGAGGTGTGTCCTGACAAGGCGTCGTGGAGGTTCCTGATGAAGTAGTCTCTGTACTCCTCAGCCAGGGCCATGAAGGTCCCACCCATCACGATGAACTCCACCTTGTCCACGCTGTGCCCCAGCTGCTTCAGCTGCACATTACACAGACAACACACAGGGCTTTGTTAAACTGCAAGAATCATGCAATTTGGCAATATCGAGACATTTAATAGGCTGTGATTGGGAGTAAAGTGATGTGCAGCGGAATAATGTTCTCTACAATAATAGTGATATCTTGCAAAACAAATTAGAATTTTACTTTAAAACATAAATTGAAAAGGTAGCAAAGAATGTAACCCTCTTATACATAGTATATTCCTGTATTTTTATTTATATACAGTATATATTTTTCATCTCATTCTTTTAGGTAAATATGTAAAGTGACAGATTTTTATTGTGTTGGACTGGTAGGCGGGTGGATGGGTCGAGGTTCAGGATTAGTTTGGATTGTTTGAATCTTGTACACTCTGGAAATCTTTAATATAAAAACATTGATCCAAAAAAAATATATGTACAAAAACAGCAATTGCACAGAAAAGCGACATCCAAAAGCCAAACCTCAATGAAAAAGATGAGACCAGGCAGTGGCAAATAGAGATTCACACAGCATATTTTTACATAAACTGTTGCTTTATTGGATGGCTTTGCTCTGCTGCATTAGACTAATAAGGCCATCAATTTAAACAACAGCATAATTGGGGTCAGGTCTAGGCAGACGGGTAAAAGCCATGACACTCATTACTGTATACTAGATAAACTATCAATGGTTATGATTAATACATGTTTGCAAGCAATGACGATCATTGCACAGCAGCCGTTTTGGGAAATGGGAGTTTAAGCACCTTGTGAATATAAAAGAGGCAGATGTGTCAAGCAGCTTCATTTAATATATGTCTAGAGGTAATACCAAGTGGAGCTGGGCAATATATCCACATTATATCAATATTGTGATATCAGACTAGAGGTCCTATCTTGCACACGGTGCAGCGCAAAGCCAGACAAAAGCATCTTTACTAGTTTAAGACCGACGCCATTTTCAATTCACGTTGTTTAGATAGCAAAGGCACTTTGCAATGCACCTATCTGTACGTCCATGGGGGTGCTGGTCTTACAGGGAGGTGTGTTCAGGTGCATTTTGGGAATATTGCTATCTTGAGGCAACAGGAAGTGATCGTGCTGTTGACCAACCAAAACCTGGTCTAAAGTCAGTAACGCAGCATTTGATTGTTATTTAAACAGCAAATTAGTAAAATGTGCCTAGGCTCATGCACAGCGTGCACACTAGGCCTGTTACACACACAGGGGCACGCAGAGCACACACATGTGCATGTGAAATAGTAATATTGTGTATATCTATATAGTGTATATTACATGTTATTATGGTTAATCCGCCATCAGAACAGCAATGCGCCAAGGTCAAAACGCGCCTGGCATTTAAAGGGAATATGAGATGACACTGATTGGTTGATTGCTGGTTACGCCCAAAACACACCGCTGAATAATTTAGACACTTGAGTGCAACAAAAACATGACCAAAAAGTGACAAAAGTCTCATTGAGGTGATATTTTGTGATAGTACCAACAGTCAACCCTACAATGTGACCGCAGTATTGACATGGAGGTATTTGGTCAAAAATACCTTCATATTGGATTTTCTCCGTATCGCTCAGCTCTAATACCATGTCGTGTTTAAATTAAAGAGCCATTAAAAGGAGTAAAGATGTGTGCACGGCAGGGCTACACTGACCTGCTCCACCCGATGTCTGGTCTGAAGGTAGGGGTCATAACGTGCTCGGATGGCTCTCATGGACGTTGGCTATCAGAAGAAGAGAGATAGACAAAAGTTATTATTCATTAAATAATTGCTTGAAGCATTTCAACAATGTTTTGTGTTCCCAAACATTCACAAATCTTAATTTTGACTTAAATCAGTTCTAAATATCGGTTATCAATATTGTCATCATTGGTATGGGCCTTGTTTCCGGTGGCAGCAGGACACCATCTTACCTCGTAGCCAGTGTAAGACTGTGTGGAGTACTCAAAGTCTGAGTCTGGACCACCAGGACAGTAGCTGCAAGAGTAAAGATTGAGAGATGCTTGAAATATAAGAACAATACATCAATAAACATGTGATGGTGAAAAACAAACTGTTCTAAATCAGCAATAACAACAAGAGGAAGTTCTCTGACCTGCATTTATTTCAAATGTAAATTAACACAATCATTTAAGCAGTGCACAATTTTCAAATTTAAGTAGAGCTAAATAAACTGCAACATTTTAGGGAGGAGGACTCATGTTACTTACACACAGATGTTGCCTGTGAAGCTGATGTGTGGACATCGATGCGGTTTGCACATCACAGCCACCACTGCGATCTGGACAGAAGACAGAAGTATTGCGTTCAATGATTTCCTGAATTCCCGAACTTAGGTACGCTGTACGTTTTCTGACTTTCTTTCCCAACCATCGATTGTTTTACATTCCCAGATAAGAGAAACCTCCATGTCCAGAAGCCCAAAAGCTGAGCTCCATCCAGCGATGCAGTCGCCAACTGTTGAGTCAAAGTCAAGTCTGGAGTCTGCAGTGTTCGAGTCCACGTCTAAGTTACCAAAGAAGAGTCTGAGTTGAGTCACTATAAGCTGAGTTTGAGTCTGAGTCATGAGTCCAGAGAATAGTGACTCGAGTCCAGGACTTGCATGCTCCATCGCTGCTCATTAGGCAAAAAAGTAGCCAGAAACTTCATCCTAATTCCGAGTCTTATTTCATAAATCCTCAGGTCCGAGTCCAAGTCGAGTCACGAGGCAAGTGACTCAACTTAAGTACTCCATCACTGGTGCAATCAGCTGAGCTGACTGGGTAAACATTTGTAACCTCTCATCCTGTTGGGGATATTTATTCATCTAGAATTTGGCATGAACGTAAATCAAGTTTAACACCAGATATACGGGCCAATCACAGTAGGGCTGCATTATACAAGGAAAACAGGCATTAATGTTGTTGAACATCGCAATAACGATATAACTTACAATAAATAAACATATCAAGCATAAATAATCAATTCTGCATTTCTGCTGTTCTTAGTATTCTGTTAAATACAACAAACCACTTGTTGAAATTGAAACAAATGAAAGGAAATAATTACAAACATTGTTCTATTGGAAAAATTGAACATTGAATTGAATTTAAGTCACCACTTGTACAAGCAACAAGAATGTCAGTTACATTTATATGTGCAGTTGTCTATTGCTATATGTAGCAGCCTTTTGCGATGTGTATATTGCACAAGTGATTTTGCAATGATGATTAAAAAAGAAACAATATGTTGTGCAGCCCTAAATCACACGACGCATTGCAGGAATAATCGCCTACGAAAAATGTATGTATTTCTTTTAGTCTGAAGTTCCTTAAAAAACAGTATGGCTGAAAGCACCTAATGCATTTCAACTGTTTGGTGCCAGCCTTACACAGCTCAGCATTACACCTGCAATCCTGCTGACCTCAGGTCAGCATGACAGTGTCAGAGTGACAGATTACTACAAACATCTGTCTATGACAGACTTGAGAGCTACTTACCCCACTGGCAGTGCGGATGGGTTTGGCCTTTAGCTTGGGCACCAGAGCCCGGCGGTACTGTGGTGGAACGGCAGCGATGATGTCGACCAACCGAGGCTGGGCTTCAAGTCCATATTTAGCCGAAGCCTTAGTCTTCACTCTTTTGAAAACAGAATCATAAAAGAAAATTAGTCTAGTGTACATCGTAGTAAGAGACAGAGCATATTTTTTAGCAATTTGCATTTCTCCTTTTAATATGAATATGGATACAAGTACAATTCAAGGAATCTTGCACTAAGTTCCATTGGGTCACATCATATACAATAACAATTCCTTGTATTAAAAACCTGAAGTCTTAATCTTACACGTGTATAACCAGTTCAACATTTCTGACAATTTAAACCAAGTGTTTCCCACCCGCAGTCCAAAACACAGACATTCATTTAGAAATATATGAAACAGAAAAAAAAACAAGAAGCTGGAACCAGTTGTATTCTGCCTCTATGATAAATGCCAAACTACTACTCCAGTGTTTAAATGCTGATTGACTAAATGTCATTTGAATCTGTCTGTAGAGTCTCTTGGAGAGTATTTTTCCAACTCTTCAATAGTGTGTTTCAGCCTGTCAGGTCACCTGTGCCACTGCAGTCTCTCAAATACACCCAACTAACCAAGACTGGCCATCCAAGAGGGGCCTGAAGAGACACCAGCGGGCAGCTGGTTCCACAATCACCAAATTATAAACGTATCAATAGTCCGACTTTACTGCATGACAGCGCTACATTCAAACACCAGGAGGAAGTGAATGGTTTTATAAGTAGTTTTAAAACAAACATACTACTTCGTACCTAATGTAATCTGTAAACAACATGGATTTTATTCCATCCAGCTTGCGTGTAACTGTAATAAAATGCTTGTGTGGTGCTGAAAGTGATTGCCTGGGGAAGACTTACTTGTTGAGATTGATGTCTTTGCCCTCTTCGTGGGCTTCAACCAGCTGACTGATGACATCGGCAATGGTCATCATCATGAGCTCAGCTCGGCTGAGATCACCTAACGAAGATTATCAATAAAGTATATCAGTATATTAACAGTGGTTTGGAAAAGATTTTGAAAAACAGACTTCAGATACAGTATTAGG
>NC_048424.1:22519359-22553738 GCF_013103735.1 Etheostoma cragini
AAGGTCTATATAAAGAGACTTCAGATACAGTATTAGGGGACCACTAAGGCTCAAAAAGCTTCAGGTAACGTTAACGTTATAGTTCGTGTTAGCTAGCTAACGTTAGATAATATATTGAGCTGAGGTTCAGTTTATAAAACCCATTTTCAATACCTGGATGAATTCAGGCTTTGGTACGGAGTATTTTCGAATCTTTGTCCTCGTGTGATGAAGACTTGAAGATAGCATTAGCAACAAGCTAAAGCCAGTCTGACCCCGGTTTAGAAAGTCATTTCAGACTTTTTGAACACCTTGTCACACACTTACTCTTTTTCTTTGGTTTCCCCATATCTTCCTTGATGCACACAGTCCAATTTTCCAACGGTTGGATGCTGGTTTGCGAAAGTGCATCTGTTTTAAACCCGAAAAGGCTGTCAGAAACAGTAAACAACTCAACGTTGCGTCCAGACACGGCTTCTGTCGTACGGCATGTGAAACTGTCGTAAAATAGCGTAAAGGCTTCTTTCTCCGTGTTCAACAAACAGCTGAGTAGTCAACTTTCTTAAAGGTTCCGAGGGTAAAGCCGTCAACAGTTGTATCAGTTTAATAAGCATTACCTGAGGATATACGATTTATTGTCATATTTTTAACAACTCCCCTTGAGCGAAAAACACGGACTTGTAATGCAAGTGGATCCACACTGGGGCGCTGAGTTCCCTCTCAAACCAACCGGCGAGTGTGTACAGAGCAGAGCGCAACTTGGGAACCTGGAAGCTTAAATCTCACAGCAAATCCCCATTAGCTGCGAGTTGACATGGCTTGACTGATCTCAGAGGGAAGTTTCAGGAAATGCAACAGGTGGCGGAGCGGAGGGAATGAACTGTGCGCTGCCCCAAGTGCTTTTTTAGACTTCCAAATAGATAGCAGGGTGTCCCAGGACCCTGTACCGGGGCCAGGTTCATTTACCAGCGGGACTTCTGAAAACGTTTGACCCCTCTCTGTATGCTGGCTGTTACCCAGCTGTCGTTAGCGTCCCAGGCTAGCTGCTGCTGCCGGTGTGGGAGTCGGACAGGGAACAACTGCGCACTCCTCCACACGGTTTGTCCTTCTCTTTACTGTTTTACTTACTCTTTACTCTAGCCTGTTAGCCTGTCTTAATGGAAGTGTGTCTGCTGCTTGGAGGTTACATATAGTGTTATAAGCATGAGTCAGTGGTCTACTGTGCTTATCAATACTTGGGTCTCGCGCAACAAAGCTGTGTTCAGTTGCAAGCTTAAAGTAAGACTATTACTGGTTTTAATAATAATAATAATAATATACTTTATTAATCCCACAAGGGGAAATTCCAATTTACACTGTTGTTATTACACACACAGGCCCTTATTACACACACATGTACAGTACCTACACAGGCACTAATGGAGAGATGTCAGAGTGGGGGGGGGGGGCTGTCCCTAGAAAGGCACTCCTAGCAGTTGGGGCTTTGCTCAAGAGCACATTGGCAGTGCCCAGGAGGTGAACTGGCACCTCTCCAGCTACCAGTCCACCACAACTGCTTTGGTCCGTATGGGGACTCCCAAAGGTTCCCAACCCAACTCCCCAACTGACTGAGCTACTGCACCCCCCCATTTACGTGTGTCTATTCATTTATTTGCCATAGGTCAGGTGGCACCATGGAGGACAGCAGCCTCAATGACTCCAACGTAAAGGTCGCTGTCCGTGTGCGACCAATGAACAGGAGAGGTGAGTTTAATGTCAGAGACACCTTGTGACACTGCAGTTATAATTGGCCTTACAGCCACTTATACAGCCCCCCCCCCGCCCTTTCGGTTTGTGAAGCCAGGGTTAATTTATAGTTTTCTCCCAACACTAGAGCCTTCTTTCCTGTGTTTAATAGAGTTTGTTTCTCACAGTCAGGCTCCTAAAGGTCTAGTCTGCCCCTCTTTGGAAAGGTTTTGGCCAGAGTGCCTGGGGTGTAGAAAATGGAAAACTGTGGAAAGGACAGTGGCATCATATCCTGACAGAAAACCAAATAAAAAATAAAGTTTGAAAAGGAGCAGGCTGAAGCAGACAGCTTATTATGTCCTGCCCCTACTTCACAATGTCAAATTATTACAAAACAAATAGATATGCAAATACAGAAAACATTCTTTCAGGTATTACAATAACTTAAACAGTATAAAACAATACCTTTACATTCCAACTCCATTCCTATGTTTTGGTCTACAGTATACCTCTTTCCTTATTTACCCCGATTTCCTACCTACTGCATTTATATTTCTGTATTGGTCAAGTATCGATTTCCTTTGAATTACATTTGTTTTCTATGTTTTGTAACGTAACTAAAGATGTCTATTAAATTGGCTTGAAAAGAAAACAAAGTATGTAAAGTACAAGTACCTCAAATGTGCCCTTAACTGTACTTAAGTAACTAAATGTACTTAATAACATTCCACCACTGATGTAATATAAAATATCACTTTTTCCAATTGTGTTCCCACAAGGGTTTTTTGGACTGCCCATACATCTAATTAGGGGTAAAAGTGGAACATCTCATGACACACGTGCCCTGATTCCTGCTCCGACAGGAAGTTCCAACGCTCTCCCTGCCTTGAAAAGCTTGTGCAGTACGTAGGAATGAGGAAGAGTGCCCGTGAACCTGTTTTTCCTTACTGTGTGCTCGGAGATTAGTGAAGTGGTTGTAATGTTTGCACAGGCTAGTCCTGGATGAATCACCACCAATAAAACTATTTCCTGCTTCTCCATGTTGCCATTTGTGTTACGATCAGGAGGAACAGGCACACAGGTGATGTACGCCACCTGTTGTTCAGTGGTAACATTTGGGTCAGTGACTACTTAGGACAGTTAGGATGACCAAGGTATACAGTACATGCTATTTCAACTTTAAAACAATACATTTTAAATTTTGGAGAGCTCTTTTGCAAATGCATTTCTGTTCACAGTACATTATACAGCTTTTTTTAGGCCCACAAATTACTTAATTAGGCCCGTTCACTGAGCATCAGTCTGGTACTGATAGTACTGCAGGCAGAAGCATCTTTAAATCACACCCCTTCTCTCGCTGACTTCTGTTTGAATCCAGAAAAAGATCTAAAGACAAGATGTGTGGTGGAGATGGAGGGGAACCAGACCGTTCTGCATCCGGCCGTCACCAACATGAACAAAGGAGACCCCCGGTAAGCTGCACAGTTTCACACACTGCTTTATCATTTGGCACTTTATTTCTAATTTAATTACCTTTTTTTTCAGCTTCCGCTGTAGCAGCATGACATTTTTCAATGAAAATGGCAAAGGTTTGGGTTGGATTCACATAACTTGGACACTTCTTAGCACTTGTTGGTCTTTACTCAGGACTTGACTCAGGACCTTTTGGTCTTTACTCAGGACATGTTAGTCTTTACTGAGGACATGACTCAGGACATTTTAGTCTTTGCTCAGGACTTGACTCAGGACTTGTTGGTCTTTACCCAGGACTTGACTCAGGGTTTGTTAGTCTTGACTTGAGACTAAAACAGAATTGGAAGTTTCTAGTGGTTGTTGTCTTGTCTACCACTACCTGGAATTGAACCCATTTCTATGCAGTAGCAAGTGAATGTTTGGCTCTATTCCAGTGTATATACACACAGTAATTAAAGAATAGGAATTCCACTAACTTGATTCCCTCAGGATTGCTGGCAGAATAATTTGTACAGACTCTAACCAGCCCGTCAAGTTAGCACCCAGTTGCTTGGAAGAAGCTCATATCTAGCCCTCACCCCACCCATCCTCCCTCTGTGTCCTTTCTGCATCATTCCTTTCCTACCAACAGCGTGTCTGTTCCAGCTCAGTCCTGCTCAGGCAGCTAAGCTATGATTTAAAGCAAAAAGAACAAAAGAGGACAAGAATTAAGACGGATATTTTAAATGAATTAGTCTTTGGTTTAATATTATATTACAACTCACATCAGTGTAATTGATCAAAATAGTAATAAGATGGTAGATGTCGTGGGTGGGAATGTTTTGTCTCCAGTGTTTCTGTTGCCAAAGCAGTCCTCCTCTCTCCTCCATACCGTCAGTCAGACAGTGGGTCAGGCCAGTGCAGGTGGATGCTCCCTGGAGGGTCCGGCCCCCTCTCAAGTGACCTTGCTCAGTAAATATGCCATGGGGCAAACCCCTCGAGTTAGACAGAGCAGGAATATCTGTCTTTGTAGAACGAGAGAGAGAGAGTCTCATATTTCATAGTTGTCATATGCATTTTTGTGTGTGTATGTATCTGTGTCTGTCTCTTCTGCCCTGACATGCTTTAGCTGCCCTTTGGGGCTCAATGTGAACAGGTTTTACCGGCTCAGTGCAACACAGACAATTACTTCCAAAATCTCTGAAAAGCACAAAGGGGCGAAGTAAACAGATCTTAAGCAGCCAGTCAGCAAGTATTTGATTTAAATTGGGAAGCATCAGTTACTGCATCAAGGAACTCTTGATTAGTTTCCCAATGGAGTGTTGTATTACGAGCATAATCTGTGTTAAAGAAAAGCTTTGTTTGTGGGGGGAGTCGCTCGCCAGCCAATTCTTCAAGGTTTGTGCTTAGTCAGCTCTCTGCCTTACAGGTTTAACTAAATTGCAGCATTAGCCTCAGGGGGTGCTGATATGAATTGGCACCCTTGGTAGCTGCAACCAGGAATACAGCAGGAGCTGTCAGACCCTCAAGGTGGTTAATAAAGCCTTGAGTCCGCTGTAATAATTTTGGAACAGACCAATAGTCCACCGGACTGTAAAGCATAGTTTCATGGATCCCATTTGACGGCACATGCTGTGAACAGACCTTGTATTGTTGCTGGAATATTTATCGGCCCCTGCAGAACGAAACGGGAGTTGTGAGCCTTTATTATTGGAAGAGCTCCACTTTGAAGTTTCTTTTATCTGTCTATGGAATCACAAATGTTTGCTTGTTTTATATCCTTAAGAACGTCTCTGAAAAAAAGTTGTATTTTGTACAGAATCCACCCAGAAGGACTGTGTATTATCAACCTGCTTGGATCAGTCTAGTTGTGTAGGCCTGTGTGTTGTTGGTCATAGACTTGCTGACCCTCCTCTTTAGTGACTCCTTGGAGCTGCGAGGCTCTGCCAGTTATCTCAGGAATGCCCTTGCCAGACAAGGAGAGACTTAATGTTGCTCTTTCATGGACTAGCATAGCCCCACATAGGGAGGCCTTGTTTCATTACAGCCTCCCTCAGTGTGTTGCCGTGACTACATTTGCAGCTTTTTTTATGAACCCCAAATTGATATTTCTGTCTGAGTGAAGAAGAAGTGTGTGTTTTGAGTTACGTATGGTACCGCACTTTCCCTGGAGATTGGGTGTATCTATAGGTATGATAGATCTTACTATAACAAATATAACAATCTGTGTTCCTCACATTTTCACAGAATGGCTGACCAACTCAAATAGACTTGTTTGTATTTCAGAATGTTAAATGGCTGTTTGGAAATGAGATTAAGAATAAGAGAAAGGCAGATTGCTTGAAAACAGTTTTGTTTTCAGCGTTTGGAAGCTCAGGTGAAGGAGATTTGTGATCCTTAAACCAATATTAGTCTTTATTCTAGATGATTTCCACCTCATCTCTATAGAGCAGCATTCTAATACCACATATTGGTGTGTTATGTAAGCTTAACAGCCAATGTGAGGATTGCATAGCCTGAACTAGCATCACCCTGGAAACTTGTTAGCAAATAGTTGCCTATTTACTAGGGGTGTCAACAGACCCAGTGCGACTTGCCAGCTGGTAGCATGGGGCTGTAGACACAGGGTAACGTTAGCTTACCTGTAGCCTGGAGCTTGACTATTCCAGACACCACTGCCCGAGTCAGAGGTTACAGGGAAACAACAGAACTGGAAAATCCTCTTGCTTCTCTGTATGCAACATTTTACCTTCCTCTGGAGTGAGTTTTTGTAAACAGACAACAAAGGTAAAGGATGTGGGCTCCGACAAGACTCCATGGTGCACCTTGTTAAACTGACAGCGCCTTCAATTGCACTTTGTCCATTTTGAGAAACAAAGTAGCGGAGAGGGGACCCTCCTCTACAGCGCTGTGGAGGAGGGCTGGCTAGTCCACACAGCATTCCCGGATGGGAGAAAAACCTGATCTGGTTTATCTGGCTTTTCTTTCAACTGATCAGTATCGCCTTGGGCGACGCTAGCCTTGGTAGGGCGCTTGTTTTGGTGGAACATGTGCACAGAGGTAGGCAAGCTCTGGAATTAAAATGGCTGTCAAGTATGTGATGAGATTTTTACTCCCAAATATATATAATATGATTGTTGGTTCTAGCTCAGAGGAGGTTTCCCGAATCCACTGGAGTTTAAAATGCCAACTCATAGAAAGCAGAAGGTGAGGGCCATCCGCCGAAACAGTCCCGTAAACGAGACATCGTCGATATAGACTACGTACAGGTAGTCACACCATGTGACTAGTGCTGGTTTCATGAATCCTACATTGCCGAAGGACAACACGGTGAAGCTGCTCTGCAGCATAGAACATGTTTGATAATTAAATTTGACGTTTGCTTGCAGGAATGTGTTGTCGACTGTGTGATGCATGGGATACTGTTGTTGGCTGCTCCGGGGTGAACCTAAGACGCAGTGACTGTGTCGGGAAGTGCTCTGTGATGAATGCACAGATTGAGGCTTGGCCTGTGTCACAGGGACAATCTTTTCACTCTGAGCTTCTTTGTGCTGTGTCACATTTTCCACTTGATTCCCAATGAGCCAAAGAGGATTAGCCAGCTTGACAGATTTTTTTATTCTCCACTACAATTAAAACACCTTTTGACTTTGTACCGTTGAATCTGTCCCTGCTTACTCCACTGACTTTGACCTGGGGTCGTGTCAGATTTTCAGTATTTGCTAGCTCTGCTGTTCCTGCACCGCAGTGTCATATGCTGTATTTTTCTTAGTTCGTGAACGTCAAGTATCTGTTAAGACCCAACAGGTCAAGGCATTGACATATTATTCATTTTAATAAGTTAATACTCGTCCAGAAAGACATACTGTAGTTAATGTTTAAGGGAAAAACATGATCATGACATCCCTAGGCATCCACGTCCAACTAAATACTTTTCTTGTGACCCCAGGGCTGGGGACCACCGGCCTACAGGTTAGAGAAGCAGGCTTGTGATAGTCCAATACTGAGAAAATGTTGGTATACCCCACCTTAACAACCACTCCCTGGGCAGCGTGTGTGTAACTGTCTAAAAAGTGACTTTAAGTAATATTATTGAATGAATAAAAAAGCCTCAGGGCTCTTGCCTTTCCTTCCCTGCAAATGTACTTTAGCTTTGCTTTGAATCTCCAAAAGTGCTTCTTACCAGGACCAAAATATCAGATGAACGAATGTTGCCGGTGTTGATAGTGTTGCCATGTGAAATATACTATGTGTATATGTGAAATATTTCTGCATTCTCTGGCCTTGGCGAGACATCTTGCTGTGTTGGCGGGTGAATCCACAGGCCTGGGATGGACCGACGGTACCATCTAAAATAGTTTTTAGGTTGGTTGACATCTTCACGTTTATTCTAACAATAATTGTAGACTGATATTTTCTTTATTTCTTCTCTCTGTTGCCCTCAGAAATCAGCCAAAGGTGAGTATTACATTACATGCACAAGATCATTCTATGACTGTAATCATTTCATTTGTTAACGTACTATCCAGCAATGCATTAGCTGTAAACTGGCATCCAGCCTCTTGTGTCTTGTGTGTTCTCTTCAGGTTTTTGCCTACGACCACTGCTTCTGGTCAATAGATGAATCTCGGAAAGACAAGTTTGCAGGTTGGTGTCCACAGCGGCTCCACCCTGTTTGCATCTGTTTTTAGCTTGTGTGTAGCTTTTCACACCGCTTGGTGACTTGCTTCTTAAACTTATTTCCTGACCAAATGTTTCCTGATATTCTGAACTATTTATGGAGTCAAAAGAAAGGGACAAAGATAAAGAGTCACACGTTGTTTACATCGAGAGTAGTTCTGCCGCCGTGCATATTGTAAATGGGTAGAACAAAACTATTGCTAGGTTTCTTTTCTATTTTTTGATGAAGGAGATGTGAAGGAGGGATGCAATAAACCCACAGAGGGGCTTAATTAGGTCTGCATAAAAAGAAACAATTTGACGAGTATTAATATTTCACCAGCCTGTGTAACATAATAACCACGGGTCTATTTAGGCTGTGTATATGCCTGTAACAACTATTACTCAATTGTCTAAATGCAATATTTTTCTGAGATTTTTTGTTTGGTTTACCAACAGTTAATTCTGAGACATTTAATTATACAGTACAATCTGGAATTGAGTCGTGTCATGTATAGAAAAAGAGGGAACAGTTAGTCATGTCTGGATAAGAAGAAAGTTGTCTTGTTTTTTTCCCCTTTAGTATCTCCTCCACTCTGCTTTGTTACTAATGTTGTTAGTTGTGTAGTTGGTGTTGCGGTCTGTGTGCGTTGAGATGTTCAGGTGTGTTTTGGGATGTTTGTGCAGGTCAGGATGTAGTGTTCCAGTGCCTCGGGGAGAGTCTGCTGGACAGCGCCTTCATGGGCTACAATGCGTGCATCTTTGCCTACGGACAGACAGGTAACATGTACACCTGCAGTGTTAGCCCTTACAGACTTTCCATGGTCGGTTAAAGTCTAAAAAGACGTAAACCATTTCAAAATCAAAACTTTAAGCCTTACAAAAGTCTTAAATTATGCTGAAATATTGTTTTCTAAGTTTTTAAATATATTTCAACAGGTCTTCATTTTCCTAAGTCCATGTAACGCTGCCTCTAATGCTCATTGAAAGGCTCCCGCAGTGCTTTAATGTTTCTTTTTTGGTTTTGTTTTTAATTCTGTGTTGTTGTAGTCCAAATAAAATTGGCAGTATTAGGACTACAAATGAGACCAACATGCAACGTATATAGCAAGCCAATCTAGAAACCAGTAATATAATGCTAATGAGAAAATCATAGAATTGTTTCTGACAATGTTTCCCCACTCTGACAACTGACTTTAGATTTTTAATGTTGTGATATGAGCCTTAAATTTCATTCATAATGGTCTTCAGATAGAGTTGTGATGGTTTAAAACGTCCAAAATTACAATTTTTTTACATGGAGTCTGGTGGCTTTGCGTATGTTTTTATGTTTGATAAAATTGATCGTACTCTTCAAAAGAAAGTAGTGACACTTTAAGACCACATGCACTCCAGACTGGTGCTCTCTATCTATCTCGATCCATAGATCCATAAACTTTATGGGAACCTCTGTGTTCAAGGGATCTTTTTCTGACTTTGGATCACCTTTGCTCTCTAACAAACCAAATATGAATGTCCTGACATTCTCAGACTGTCTCAACAAGCACTCTGCTTTTTATTCGAGGGTGTCTCATTTTGCAATGCTACCTCATTAGAAACTCTGCCTCTCAGACTAAGTCATTTTCAGTTGCACCCTGGAGTGTTAATTCATCCTTATTGAATTAGCATGAAAACTTAAGAGGTGCTGTGGTTCATCTGTTATTCACACTTCTGGGTACAGTTTTTTTCTCTTCCATAATCATTAGCATTACCCTGCAAAATGCTATTGATTTAATATACAGTATGACTATGCCTTGATCATTCAATGGCTTCCACAGCTCCATCTTCCTCAAAACCTATCATGTCTCTAGCATATACATTAAGACTTCTTTTTTTCTAAATTGACTTTATCTTTAACTAGGTTATTCTTTTTGCAGTTTTTCATGTTAAATGGGACCCATGTGACCAGCTAATATAGGTCTCTTCATTGTACTGTGTTTACAGACTTTCTTATACCATAAAACGCTTCTTTTTCCCTTCTTTTCTATTTCCTCTTTAACTTATCTTGTAAGAATCGATTGAATTGTGTATTGATTATTTTGCCCAGAATCTATGTGAACTATAGCTGTGTGTCTGCAGGCTCTGGGAAGTCTTACACCATGATGGGCTCATCGGAGCAGCCCGGTCTGATCCCGCGGCTCTGCAGCTCCCTGTTCGGCCGGACTGTGCAGGAGGCTCGGGAGGGGGAGAGCTTCACCGTGGAGGTCTCCTACATGGAGATCTACAACGAGAAGGTCCGAGACCTGCTCGACCCCAAAGGGTGAGGAAGGTTTGGTCTCGTTGACTATGCACAACAGTAAGCATGATCAGTCCACGTACAGTAAAGGCAATGAGTCTGTGTAACCTTAGAAATCTATGCATTTTCCTGTTATTTCTGACAATTTAATAAAGAAAAATCCATATTATGCTTGAGTAAAAAAGAAATCTCCAGAAGAATCTGACACAGCCCGACTCTGGAGATAAAATTTAAGATAAGCGCTCCCATTGACGTTTATGTTCTGTTCGTTCAATAGGTTGTTTTGGTACATTGCTCTTAAACACATTTAGAGAGGATTAGAATAACTATTTTATTTCTCAATTCTTGTCATTTTGGTGCTGGTGATTTTCCTTTGGGGCTGTTAAAACCTCTTGGGGGGGGACGTCCTGTATGCAGGGAACACCCAGACCCTGCATTCTTTAAGACAATCCTAGTATATTTGGGATTCTATGCTGTACTTTTGCAGTCATATTTCGATAGGGCTGGTTATTAAATTTGATACTTTTAAGGCACCGACCACATTGAGCATGGAAAAATGCTTCGTTGTTGAATAACCAATTTAGGACTGCATTATATACGGAAAATATCTAGTTGCAATTCTCTATATTGGAAGGAATGATAATGTTTTACTCATTATTCCCATTTTCATTGAAAGATATTACAAGAAAAGAATGTAAATACTTAGTGTTCTTTCACCAAACAAAGACTTTTTTTCTTAAGTCTGGGGGGTATACTGGTAGGCTGGGATGTCTCAGCACCACAATACTCCATTCAGAATGGTTCGACACATTGTATGAATTTAACAAATATTGCATCAATTCATCATCGTTGCAATAGGGTGAGACAGAACAGGACCTGAGGACATCGGATTGCTAACTGTCTCTTCTCTGTAGAAATCGCCAAGCGCTGAGAGTAAGAGAGCACAAAGTTTTGGGGCCTTATGTTGATGGTCTGTCCCGCCTGGCTGTGTCCTGCTACAAGGTACCTTATGAAGTCTCTCTCTAATTTCTGCTCTGATTTTCTTCTTGCTTTCATGACACTGTGTTTCCAAGGGGAACGAGATATTTTATAAAGTATGGTTTACAGACGAGACGTGTGTTTGTCTGTGGCGCCGGTGTCTCTGACAGGACATAGAGTCTCTGATGTCGGAAGGAAATAAATCTCGCACCGTGGCCGCCACAAATATGAATGAAGAGAGCAGCAGATCTCACGCTGTGTTCAACATCATCCTCACACACACACTCATGGACCTACAGTCTAAGGTAAGACACACACAGTCAGCATCAACAGTTGACAACAGGATTTTTTTTTTTAATTGACCTTAAATTCAGTCATATGTAGTGTTTTTACTATTCTGTAGTTTCTGCTGAATGCAAACATCATGATCCATTAATCTCTAATAGGGTAACTTTCTTTTTTCAACCTGGACCCTGTTTAAGTTACCAATGGGAACAACAATATTTGAAGCTGGTCTAGTTTATGCAAGAACAAGCTACAATTTAACGTTAATGGGCAATTGTGCATCTTCAACTTCCGTCCACTTAAAGTGCTGTTTCGGCCTGTTGACGGCCTGTTTTGTGGCAGTTAGAATAGAATAGAATACACTTTACTGTGCCCAAAGAGACAGAAAAGTTAACATTAAACATAAACATTAGATCATCGAAGCATCTTAGGACATAAAAAAGGACACATATGACTGTACAGACAATAGGACATCTAAAATAGTAACTCTACTAACTACAGGGTTCTCGCTCAATACCAATTTCAAAGACTTTTTGTTCCCATCCGTCACCTAGACACCTATGCATGAGGAAATATTGTCCAGGTTTAAAAATACCCAAATGACCATTTAAGGTTATAAATAAATAAATCTCCAGATTTGCATCTGTTCTTCAGAAATGTTTTTCTCCGCAATGACTGAAAAGGATGGAGGGAGTTTAGAAATAAAGCTTACCATCACGTACGTCTCATGTGTGTCGCCGTGTGTCTGCTCCAGACGAGCGGGGAGAAGGTGAGCAAGCTGAGTCTGGTGGATCTGGCTGGCAGCGAGAGGGCAGCCAAGACCGGAGCAGCGGGGGAGCGGCTGAAAGAAGGGAGTAACATCAATAAGTGAGTCAAAAGACCTACAGTCTAGACCTGCTCTCTCCATAAGAGTCTGGAGATAACTCTTGAAAAGTTATATGTGGGTGTGATTGAAGATTGAATGTACACATGTGCAAATCATATATGAGATAAACGTGTATATAATGAAGTTTGGTTGACCGGCATGGTGAACCTTAGCATGGTGGAATGTAATTATTGCGGCAGAGATAATACTAACAAAGATAAATATCCCCCCACCGTGTGTCTCCCTCCAGGTCCCTCAGCACTCTGGGTCTAGTTATCTCGGCCTTGGCTGACCAGGGAGCAGGGAAGAACAGGACCAAGTTTGTTCCTTACAGAGACTCTGTGCTGACCTGGCTGCTCAAGGTACACACTGAAAATAACACAAACACCTGATCATACAGATCCACAACGGGTTCCAACAATAACTCAGACCCCTGATCATACAAATCCACAACGGGTTCCAACAATAACTCAGACACCTGATCATACAGATCCACGACTGGTTCCAACAATAACACAAACACCTGATCATACAGATCCACAACTGGTTCCAATCAACGGGTTGATGTATGTGGATCTGCAGTTTCAGTTCCTTTTGCATTTCATACAAACTATGCATTTTTGAACCAATACTATTTCCGATACCGGTACCTGAAATTCGGTTCCCGGTACCCAACAGTGTTTTCCTTCTGAAATACCAAAAAATTATTTCAGTTGTAAATTTAATTCCAAACCTATTTAACATTATTTGTCTTGAATATTTTACACTGACAGAAATGAAACCTATTAGGGTTAGGTTACAACCTATTAAATTGAATAATTATTAATTTCTTATTCACTGTAACTTGTATTCTTGCATTTGTATATTATGAAATTTTAAACCTGTTTTTTTTTCATCGTGGCCATTTTTAATTGCTCTTTCATGTTTCATGCAAAGCTCCTTGAGTTGCCTTGTTGCTGAAATAAAGTTGCCTCGCTTAACAACCTCCTCTTGTCAGTCAGTCCCCAGGGCATAGAAACCACCGTTGTGCCTGCTTGTCTCACAGGAAGTGTAACGTCAACAGACCGCTTTAGGCTCGCTGTTATTATCCTATCACGGTGACTGTGTGAAGTTTTGAAAAATTGTAATCACACTTGAAACAACTTTATCAGCATTACGGTGACTCACTGGGACTTCAAGGGCGTTCCAGCCAAAGAGAGGCTGCCTGTCAGTCAACCTTCACTGAATAAATAAAGGTTAAATAAAAAAATAAAACCCTGTGTAAAACCTGCTCCCACCTCAAACACAGCATTGTTCATGAATCAAATGCTTTTGACGCATTTAGTTTTTAATTATTTCTCCAATCAAAGCAGTGGATTTCCTTGTTTTTGGTTGAGATTTTTTTTTAAGGGACTATGACACTCAAAGGTTTGGCATTGTTTTTACCTGCAGGACAGCCTGGGAGGGAACAGCCGCACAGCCATGGTCGCCACCATCAGCCCTGCCGCGGACAACTACGACGAGACGCTGTCCACCCTGCGTTACGCCGACAGGGCCAAGAGCATCGTCAACCACGCCGTGGTCAACGAAGACCCCAACGCCAGGATCATCCGACAGCTCCGAGAGGAAGTGGAGAAACTGAGGGAGCAGCTCACCAAGGCTGAGGTTCAGATCACATTCACCTGCACCGCAAGCATTGTGAAAATTGAATAAATAGTCCAAAGAGTATAATGCGTCTTCTGTCACTCTCAGTCTATGAAGGCCCCCGAGCTGAAGGACAGGCTGGAGGAGTCGGAGAAACTCATCCAAGAAATGACAGTCACCTGGGAGGACAAACTCCAGAAGACTGAGGCTATTGCGCAGGTAACACGCACACACGCATGCACACACGAATGCACACACACAGACACATACACCCCACACACACACAGTTTGTGGTACTATCTTTGTGGGGACCCATCATTGACATAATGCATTCCTTAGCCCCTTACCCTCACCCTTACCATAACCTAATTCTAATCCCAATCCTAAAACCAAATCTTAACCCTCAAACAGCCCTTTATGTGGGGTCCAGCATTTTGGCCCCACAAAGCTGTCGGGACCCCACAAGTTCACTGGACTCCAGCCACACACACACACTCAGCATCAGCTATTGACAACAATATTTTCATATAAAAAATAATAACCTTAAATTCACAATGATGTAGTTTTTTACTATTTAGCCAGCAGTTACAGTAATAAAAGCTGTTACAAAAGCAGTCTTGGTTAGAGGCTATCGCACAGGTAACAAAAACACACACACACACACACACACACACACACACACAGAGATTCAGTTTTCCCTTGTAGAGATCAATTCATAATAAAAAAGTTATTCTCATTCTTGTTATGCTTAAACAGAACTTAATTCCCATTTCTGTTGATTTCTTCAGACACATTTAATCAAACTGAGGACATAAAATTAAAAAGTGAGTCATTGCCAAAGGATATTTTCTCTGTTCATTCACTGTGACTAATTTCAACTTTAGCTCAGGTTCTTCACCGAGTTGTGTTCAGTGGGGAGGTTATTTTCACACTACCCTCATCTCAGCTCCTTATCTTTTTCACTCTTGCATTTCTTTCATCAATCAGCTGAAGAATAGAATAATTAACTAATCAGTTAGTGCATTAAATGTGTTTTTTCTCCCATATAGGAGCGCCAGAGGCAGCTGGAGAGTCTGGGCATTTCCCTGCAGTCTTCTGGGATCCGAGTGGTGGATGACAAGTGTTTCCTGGTCAACCTTAACGCTGACCCTGCCCTCAACGAGCTGCTGGTCTACTACCTGAAGGTACTGGACACACACACACACACACACACACACACACACACACACACACACACACACAAACACAGTCCAGATCTGTGTATTGTACATGTAGAGGCTGACTGACACTGACACAAACACCTGGTCACACAGACACACACATGCACAGATATATATGCTTTTGTCTGGATTGCATTCTTTCTTGAGACATGGGGTGCCGATTCGATTTGTATTACTTTTTTCATTCATTAAGATTCTAGAAGTATTGCAATTCGATAATTGTTTTTTTTCCTTCTTTAACAAAAACAATAGTTGAATAGTACAATTCTGGAGGCAGTTTATCATGTCACATTTTTTTAAAACAAATTGGTTTCTAAAAAGAATTTACATCATATGTCAGGCAGTCTTCTGACATGGATTTTCTACGTTTTCTGCTTTTGCTGTGTATAATATTTTATTTTATTTTTGCTCCCTCATATTTATTATATTTTAACAAATATAATGTTGTCACTGCTTGCAGTACCAGTAAATATTTTATATAAATATTAGAGTGAATCCTAAAATAAAATAATAAACAATATTGATTCTGTGGAAAGAAATCGATTATAAAAGTCCTGGCCCAAAATCCGATACATAGGTGAATCGTTTTTTTGTTTTTTCCCTGCTCTAATGTCTCCTCTGTGTCCCGTGTCCAGGAGCACACGCGTGTGGGCTCGGCCGACTCGCAGGACATCCAGCTGTGTGGAATGGCCATCCAAGCGGAGCACTGCGTCATCGACATCACCGAGGACAAAGGCGTGGTGCTCAGTCCTCACCGCAACGCTCGGTACGCAGGCGGCTCAGCCCAGTGGTCTCTGGGTCTCCACAGGGAACAGCTCTGGGCACCGCTGACTTTGCTTTCTCATACATTTTAATTAGCGCTGTCAAAAGATTCAAATAGTTAATCGCAATTAATCCCATTAATGTCATAGTTAACTTGCAGTTAATCGCAACATATATATATATATAACAAACAAACAACATTGGAATATAGCCTACTGTAGTGTTCAAAGAATGGGGGGGCAAGGTAGATGCTGGGGGTGTGGCCTTGACCAACTGCCTCTTTGCTTGTTTGAAAGCCATGATGTCTCTCTCTCACGGGGGGGGCAAAATCCTCTGGGCGGTCAAAGCAGAGAAAGAAGAGGGAACCTTGCCCCTTATGACCTCATAAGGAGCAAGATTCCAGATCGGCCCATCTGAGCTTTCATTTTCTCAAAGGCAGAGCAGGATACCCAGGGCTCGGTTTACACCTATCACCATTTCTAGCCACCGGGGGCCATAGGCAGGCTGGGGGGACGCATATTAATGTTAAAATACCTCATAAAGTGATATTTTCATGCAGGGGGACTTTTAAATATTTTGGATATTCTCCAAATATTCCCCTACATCGTCTTGGAGGAGAAATCATATAATTATATACATAAATTGTATTAATAGTGATTTGATGGATCAAGACAGTTTTAAGTTACTTGTGAAAACAATCCATGATTTGTATTTGTTAATGTTATGTTGTATCAATCTTCTTTTTTTCACCCACTAGAACATGTTTGAACGGTGCTGCAGTCACCAGTCCGGTCCAGCTTCAGCACGGGGACAGGATCCTGTGGGGAAACAACCACTTCTTCAGGTCTGTTCCCCCTGCAGAGACAGAGCTGGCTTCTGTATCCGCGCGCTGTTTTGTCCTTCCAACACTAACATGCTGCTTTAGCAGCATTTATTTACATCAGATCACAAACGCTTCATTATGTCTCTTCCCATTTTCACTACAACACACTTCCTCTTTCTGTCACTCACTCTCTTGCACGCACACACACACACACACAGGATCAACCTGCCGAGACATATGGTCCGCTCCGGAGCTGAGGACGAGGAGAGCGGCGCCATGATGAAGACGTGTTTGAGCACAGAGCAGCTGGAGGTGGACTTTGATGCGTCCAGCGACCTGTCGAGCGAGCTGAGCTTCGGCTACGAGTTCGCTCAGGCCGAAGTCATGATGAAAAGCATGGGCACCAACGGTGAGTCAGACTGACATAGGTGTGCTTCCTTAAGAGAGATACAGTTACAGATACAGATGGCTTGATTCGTCCCCAAAAGGCAATTCAGTTTCTACAGACAAAAAAACATGCATATACATACTGCCAGTCATCAACGACAGAGGGAGCATAATAAAAAGGCATGTGCAGTTGCATATGGAGGTGTGAGATCCAAAAGGTATAGCCCACAACAAAACTAGCTGAATCTGATTAAAGATAATAAAGTATGATAAAGAGAGACAAAATAAAATTGATAAAGTGCCTAGAGTATTGCACATAACAAATTACCGTCCACCAGCTGAATGCATGATGAAGATGAATGAGTGTTTATTTAATATCACACAGTTAATCAGATAAGGATATGTTTCAGAAAAGGACCTTCCTTTGAGCATGTTTTAGACCTTTAGACTGTTGCGCTAAATGAAGTGACAGTGCATTACTCAACGTTTTCACACAGTTAACGTAACACCTAACATCTGACATCGGATCTGAAAGATATGTATATCTGCACATATAGAGAGTGGATGAGAGCAGGCGGTGGCAGCAGTGGGGGGGGTGACAAAAGGCCGTGGTCGAGTCGGTCATTTTACAGCCACTTCCAGCTGCCTTCAGGCTGAACAGGAAGTCACACAAACACTCACATCCTGCTAGGTCCGATACCGATTCCACAAAATGTTATCATATATCCGCTTGTACACAGTCTCCAGTTGTTTTTATTACGACAGAGCAGCTGTCAATGTGATCTGTTGCAGATGTTAATAAACTACACACTGGAGATGATCCATCATCTGAACAGAATTAACAGATATTACATATTCTAACGAGCCCAGCGACGAACACATCGTTCCCTCCCTGGAGAGGGACGGCTCGTCTCTGCCTTCGGAGGGCGAGCAATCCACACCTCCGTCCAATGAGATCACAGGGATACAAGCAAGGAGCTCCGAGGAATAGTTTATACCCTAGGCCTGTAATTAGACAAATAGTTGCAATTTTTTATGTAATTGTCGTGTCTTTGTTAAACCGCAATTAATTGCTTACATGACCGCGGTCTTAAGGGGTTTGATGATGTTCAGGTGTTCCAAAGGGATTCTCGGTGCTTTGTTTTATTGATGAGGATAAATGTTCTACTGTCAATTTAATGTTTTTTGTGGCATTTTTAGACCTTTATTGTTGATAGGAAATATTAGACATGAAAGGGTAGAGAGAAGGACTGAGCCTTAAACAATGCAACGTTTTGTATAAAATTTAAATATTCAACTATTTTGTTTAAATGGGTCACAAAAGATTTTTTTCTTTTTAACTGTAGTTATGGCTCATTGGTACGGTTTTAATAGTTTTTGGACAACAATGGCGCTTAATGGCACAGAGGAAAAGATTAGGCTTTGGAAACACACACAATACTATTTAACAGGATTGCCTCGTTTGTTTGGTCCATTTTATTTAAGGAATACAAGAGAATAACTCTGTTTAAGTTAACCAGTCCCATTTTTAAAGCTTTATCAAAAACATAGGCTGGCTGAAATGATTCCACCGAGGTTCAACAGTTCAATATTTATCCCTTTAATCTCCATTTTCCACAACGTTCTGATTGTGTAAAGCCTGCAGTGCTGTGAAGAAAGCTCTCCTTGCCAAAAAAGAGATAATGAGGTAAATATTGGATTTTCGACAAACTATGATTGCAGTCCTGTGAGGCAGTGCCAGCTTATTTGGGGTTGACCAAATAACAGCAGAATTTCTCCCTTTTGGATGGACATGTCACACTCACCTCCAAGGGCCACACTGGGAAATGAGAATCACATCCAGGGCCAGACATGCAAAGCTTATGGACATGCTTTTATTTTGAAAAAGTCAAATATCTTTGACATTTTGATTGCATGTCTCATATAGCTTTCTCGCTTACAATTTTTTCAACATAAAGTCAGCAACAATTTTCCTTAGCCATCATAGAGTTTATTAAATCAAGCAAAACGATGATTTGTACACCAAACGTGTTTCACATCCTGTAAATGAAAACTCTCGGCTTCTTTAGACATCTGTTGTCTCTAAGTTGGCGAATCTGCCAAATTCTGCTTTCAGTGTTGAGTGATTGCAGTTTGAAAACGGTTTCCTGTCTTTTTGGTTTTAGCGCACAACTAAAGTATGCCAAAATTTATTGTGAAAATTGATAGGTGGTTTTGATCAAAATTTGCGATGAGTTTGATACGTATGCTCTAGATGTTATATTTCAATAAGAAAAGACAGAAAAGTACATTAAAAACTTCTTCACACTAACTCGTCTCTCTCTCTCTTCGAGTTAGTCCCGCCCCACGAAGCAGTCTGATTGGTTGACGTTTAAAAAAAAAATCTTTTATTTAATGCTATAATTTGAGGGGTTATTTCAAACGTTTTTCCTTGAAAAAAAATGTTGTAAAGGGCCCGGTAAAACTTGACTTAGGGCGGGTAGATTTTTTTTTTTTACTTGCCCAACCTGACAATTGAAAGAAAACGTTAGCGTTAACCGCTTGCTACTAAACGCAGCCCGCTCTGCCGTGATTGGATTTCACCCTGCAGCTGGGCTGGAAACCTGTACATGTTTCTATCCTGCTTCCGGTACAAATCTGCGGGGACCAATCACAAACTGGCTCATCCACCTGGCGCGCTATTGGCTGGTTTAACACCATGTCGATAGAGAGGCGACAGCAAGAAGCTTCCTGTTTACATTCAACATGGCGCCGACCGAAGCACGGCAACCCGTTGATGCCGCTGTCGCTGCTGTTTAAAAGATTTCAAAGGCAAGTTTTGTCTGAAAACGGAACAGAAACCTGCCCTGGAACAATTCCTACAAAAGAAGGGTGTGTTTGCCTTACTACCGACCGGCACTATCAAATCTAAGGACTAGCCAATTGGGTACAGAGTCATTTGAACTATGCCCGTTGGTCCCGCCTCCCAGACTCCCCAGACTAATGTTCAGTCTTAAAAGACTGAGCTCGGTCTGGTGAGAGCCAGACTAGAAGGGTGGTAGAACTGCAGTGGGTTCCATAATAACACCTCCTCCTCCTCTCTCCATCTTCTGGCTCCTCCCCCCCAGACCCTCTGCAGGCGGTGTTACAGACCCTGGAGAGGCAGCACGAGGAGGAGAAGCGCTGTGCCCTGGAGCGCCAGAGGCAGATCTACGAGCAGGAGCTGCAGCAGCTCCGCCAGAGGCTCACTCCTGAGAAATCCTCACAAGGCCTGGACCCAGCAGGCACTGCTGTGACATCACCCAGCTCCAAAAAGCGCATGCGCCACTGGAGCGAGGACAGGTGAGAGGCACCGGGAGGATGTGAAACCTTCACTGACCCCTGTTGGCAGTTAAGGGCGTGTTCACATGCAGCGCTCTTTGAACGAACCAAACTCAGTCCTCTTAAAGAGGACCAAAAGGGGGACTAACAGAAAAGGGGACAGGCACTCACTTACTTAATGCCCTAAGTCAGATTTCAAAGCTGCTTCATAGAACGTTTTGACCAGGTATTCTCCCACATTATTGATTGATTTGTTTATTGACATTATTTATGTGTTTTGTGGTGTGTGCGTATGTACATACAGTATGTAGCAATTTGTAAAGAATGTGTTAAAAATATAAATATGAAGCCATTCACAATGATTATTATTATTATATAGTACTGGAAAAGGTGTAGGCTTAAATAAGCTTTTTGCTGCTTCCGACTCCTTTTCGGGCATGTTATGTTGATATTCTGTATTAGTTTTTTTCTTTACACGCTCAATATAAAGCATTCATTGACTAATCTTTGTGTTTGTGGTTCAGAGAAGCCATGATGACTCGCAGCCTGCGGCGCCTGAGGGAGCAGATAGTACGGGCCAACCTGCTGGCGCAGGAGGCCGGCTTCATTGCCGAGGAGCTCAGCAAGAGGACGGAGTACATGGTCACTCTGCAGATACCTGCTGCCAACCTGGATGCCAACAGGAAGGTAGTTCTTTATTTTATTTAACCTTTATATAACCAGGTAGGCCGTTGAGAACACTTTCTCATTTGCAACAGCGACCTGGCCAAGAAAAGCAGTTCAAGACAATAAACAGTTTCACATTCAATACAATACAGGAAGATAGAATACAACAGGCTACATGAAGTGCAGATTAAGTAGGCATTACAAAGAAGTAAGCATTATAAAACCAAGTGAAAAAAACGAGCCTGCCGGGATGAGGACCAGCACCTCTAAATCGGAGGCCATGGTTCTCAGCAGGAAACCGATGGCGTAGATCTTCAGGTAGGGAATGAGTCCTTACCCCAAGTGACAGCAAAGGTTGGAGGAAGGACAGTTGAACATACCAGGGCGGATGTATAGTGCAAAAAGACCGTGAACAGAATATAATAGCAATGCAGGAGAAGATGTGCAAATTTGCAATGGGGCGTGAGATAAAGGACTGCAGAAATGCAAGAGGGGGGTGTGGGAGCAGAGCATTAATGTGATCGGACAATATTATGGTGTCCAGCGAGCGCAGGTACGGCAGGGCTTTGCCTAGCACTGGTTTGAAATTGAGTTGGTACCAGTGAGTTAGGCGAGCAGTGTGTAGGGAGGGCCAGCCGACTAATGCATAGAGGCTGCAGTGGTGGGTGTTTTAGGGGGCTCCTCTGCTTGGATTTTCAGAACAACATGAAAAAAAAGCCATTTCTTTCTCTCCCGTTTCTAGCGTGATGTAGTACTGAGTGAGCCGGCCATCCAGGTTCGTCGTAAAAGTAAAGGGAAGCAGATCTGGGCTCTGGAAAAGCTGGAGAACAGGCTGGTGGACATGAGGGAACTCTACCAGGAGTGGAAGGACTTTGATGAAGACAACTCTGTGAGTGAATGGAGATAAGAGCACGTTTGACCCACAGACATGGATACATTTATTACATTATTTTCTGTAGAGCATTTAGTTTATGTTTTATGTGCTTTAGATTTCCAGTTTTGCAAACCATACAGTTTAACATTTGCACAATGTCTGTGGAGTTAGTCCAACAAGTGATTTTATTCATCGGTCCGATGCAGGTGATGCGCTCCTATTTCAAACGTGCCGACCCGTTCTTCGATGAACAGGAGAACCACAGTCTGATCGGCGTGGCCAATGTTTTCCTGGCCTGTCTTTTCTACGACGTCAAGCTGCAGTACGCAGTGCCCATCATCAACCAGAATGGAGAGGTAGGAGCCCACTGGGAGCAGTGGTTGAGTTTGTTCTTAGGGCGCTTCACAGGTGCCGCATTTAGACCAGCTGAATGGTCTAAAGGTGGTTGTGTGTGTGTGTGTGTGTGTGCGCGTGTGTGTGTATGTATGTGTGTGTGTGTGTGTGTGTGTAGGTGGCCGGTCGGCTGCATGTCGAGGTGTGGCGGGGTACAGAGAGCTCTGAGGAGTCTGTACTTCAGCACAGCAACACAGACGGAGAGCCACAGGAGCGCAAACTGGACTGTGTGGTGAGAACATGCAAATGGAGCCTCAGGCCTGTTTGAGATTTAGTTACAACTGAGCCAAATCCACAAAGTATTAATGATTATCACCTGATAATCTGGATCATATGCCTCCTTTCACTGACATACAAGTCTGGATCCTCTATGTGACATATTTTACAAAATGCTAATTAAAAAATATGTCATGCATGACACCTAAAATAATCATACTATAATAACGAATTAATTATATATTGCTCGAAAAAAAAAGTTCACAATGAGTTCCTGCACGGTTTCAGCGTGATTTCATTTTTTTCTTAAATTGTAGGCATCTCTCCTTGATCTGCTAGCTTTTTTTCACGAAAAATATTCAAAAGGGGGTACTATAGTAAAAAAAGTTTGAGAACCACTGCTCTGTGCTGTGGCTGTTCAGTATGAGTGTATTGACAGGGCTGCCAGTGGGAAAATCCTTCCAGATTAATAATGGATCTGGCAGACAGTCAAATAGTTGTGTCTTCTGTCTGTTGTGAGTTTCTCAGCTCACTGTACTGTAAAAATGTGACAAGTGTAATTACCTCTGGGTCGGCGTTACATCCTGTTTGTCTGGTGATTCTGTTTTTCTTTTGATGATGAAATGAAATAGAAGAACAAAGCAATCTTACATATTGACCTAAGTCATCTTCCCCTGTGTGTAAAAAATATTTCTTGATATTAGAAGAGAGACAAACTAAAATGGACCAGCGTGTTTGTGTTTATGTCTGGTCTGCAACTCTCTCCCGAACACAGAGTCAAACTGACAGAAACCAACAAACGACTGTAAGCTGGAACAGTTTCAAATTTTCCTGTACAGTTAAATGTCTCGATCAATTTATTTAATCAGCGTGTTTGTCGGACAGATTTTGGGCCAGAAACACAATATTGTTCAATTTCTCTGGCTAGAGACAGCTGCCACAAGCATAGCTTTAGCTCAACAGCCCAACAAACAAATAAGATTGCGATTAGACAGTTATGTAATACTTGTTACAGGCCGAGTGTTTGCTTATAATTACCTGAGTTGGTGAGTGGATTTCCTCGTCTCTGCTCTCTCAGGTGAACATCCTCCAGGCCAACGGTCTGCCGCGCCACCTGTCCAACTTTGTCTTCTGCCAGTACCACTTCTGGGGGCAGGACGAGTCGGTGTTCATCGCTCCAGAGATGGTGTCATCCAGCTCGGCCTCCACCTCCAGAGACCCTCAGTGCACTGTGGTCTTCGACAGCGCCAAGGTCAATTTTTAAATAGAGGTTTACACACACACATACACACACAGACACACACACACACACAGACACACACACACATATTATCTCAAACACGTATTCACTCTCTTCAACAACATTTGAGAAATAAACAAGACAATAACCTTAAAGGGTCATTTCAGGCTTTAAGGGGGCTTTAAGGGGTTTTACCACCGACAGGCTCAGACTGAGGCTGATTCTCATTTCTCTATCTCATCCCGACCCCTTACCACTTCCCCTTGTTTGTGCACGTTCATGCAAGAAAAACTTTAAAGGCATTTTCACACAAACCTCATATGGTCCGGACTTTCAGACTTTTCAGATTGATCCAAACCAAAATTACAGGTCCAGATCAAAAGACTAAATTTTGGTCCAATAAAACAAGGTGGTCTCGGCCTGGACCAAACTGAATCATGGTTCAGACCAATATTTGGATGCTTCGGACCTTCAGACCAAATACAAGAAGCTCTGGCAGGCTATCTTTGTGTTACAAGACCGAAAAGCTTGTTCGCAGCTCACATGTGGGATGTCGGCAGGACGTAGTTTTGTCACATGTAGATCTTGAAAAAATCCCGCAGTTACCCTTTAAGTTAATTCACCACCAACACCACAGGTAAACAAAACAAATAAACTACAATGGAGAGGGGATTATCAGTTTTAGAAGATGTCAATTTGAACGAAATGTCTTATTCTTGTAACAATTTTAGGAGTTCTCTGTGCCGGTATCAGAGGACTTTGTGGACTATTTGGCAGAGGGGGCGGTGGCCATTGAAGTGTACGGCCACAAGCAGGCCAACCATCGGAGGAACCTGGCACTGTGGGACCTAGGAGTGATTCAAGCCAAGACCCGAACCCTCAGAGAAAGGTGTGTTGACACAAATGCGGACAGCCAAGTCCACTCCACTCTAATAGGGTCATTTTGTCATGTTGTTCAACCTGGACTCTATGTCCAATGCATTGGTGTCTAAGTGACTAACAGGAACAAGATTCACTTCGTTGTCATTTTCATGTGTACTTCCGTACATTCAAAAAATGATTAAATATTGTTCCCCCAGCTTGGGTCAGCATAAAAAAAGGAAATACAAAGAATTAAAACACATATATAGACATACAGGAGAAGCTTGGGCACAGAGTATGATGCAGAGCAGCAACTTGTGCAGAAAAAAATCTTGGTCCAGTGTTAAGCCAGAACGCTGTAGCCTGCAGCCACGAACCGGGCTGCAGTGGAATCCTAATGAATGCAAATTTGCACCTTCAATTGCAGCCCACTAATGGCGCGTACCCAATGCTAGTACCAGGTTGGTTCAGCTCCGTTCGACTCGACTCGCAGTGCCCCATCCTCCTTTTTCATTGCAGATTTAGGACGTTCCCAGACTCTTAAAAATATAATCTGAGCCTGTCTGTGGCTAAACAACGTTTTAACTTAAACAATTCTACTCTCACAGTATCTAACAATATGAAAGCTATTTAAGTGTCTGTTTCAGTGTCATAACCTTTGAAGGTATGCATTAATAAAATGCTGGGCTCTGAACGGATGCGTGTCCGTGCTGTACCTGCAGGTGGAGCGAGGTGACGCGCCACCTGGAGATGTGGGTGCAGCTGAGTGAGCTGAACGAGGCGGGAGAGTTCTGCGCTGTAGAGGTTCTTCCCGCCAAAGACGTGCGTACAGGAGGAGTCTTCCAGCTCCGACAGGTATTCTGGATCTTTGTTTGTTTGGAGATTTGAAGAACTTTTGTATTTGTGGTTTATTCACTGGAACAGGGACACTGCTTGAATGTCATTGTCTACCATTATACTGATGATGTGAACCGATGAGTTTTCCATTTCCTGTAAGTAAAGTTTATTTACATAGCACACGACACAAAGTGCTTCAACAGGCAAAATAAATACATACATTTAAACAGATCAATAATCATAAAAGCACAATAAATCCTAGTATAAATATAAAGTAGTACAGTCAACATTGGACCTAATGAACGCCTGACTAAAAAGAGGCGTTGTTAAAGATTTCAACAGATGCCGTCACTCTTAAACGTGGCATAGCGTTCCACAGTGAGGGAGCAATTGTTTTAAACGCTCTGTCACCTTTAGTTTTCAGCTTAGTACCGGGAACAGCCAGTAAGCCCTGATCTGAGGACCTCAGAGATCTGCTGACAGGATATCACTTATGTAAGCTGGTGCCTGACCATTGATGGCTGTCTATGCGATCACCAGAATCTTGAACTGGGTCCTGAATTTAACAGGCAGCCAGTGCAATGAGGCCAGGATAGGGGTCTGGCTGCATTTTAAAGGCTACCACTTTTTTTTAACCTGGACCCTATTTCCCTATGGTTCTGTGTCTAAGTGACAGATGGGGACATCAATCTTTGACCTTGGTCCAGCAGTAAGCGAGATCCCTGCAGTGGGTAGTGGTGAAACAAGCTACAATGGAAGTTAAGAGGACAATTATCCAGCTTGTATTTACGCTTAAAAAAGGGCTTGTTTGCCGCTGACAGACTCCGATTAATATTCTAAGTATCTGACAACATTATAGAAAGGATGTCTAAGGAGTTCGACGTTTAGATCCTTTTTTTAAACATAAAAACGTCTGCAAAAATGTTGTTCCCTAAAGCCACCAGACAGTAATTTTAGTTTCGTAAAATACACTTCATTCAAAGTCAACAGAAACAAAACAAAACTATAAAAAGCCATGTTGGGTTGTCTGTCCACTCTGTCAACCACCACAACTCTTGTTTTGGTTGAAAGAATCACATAGTTTAATAATATACATGAGAAAATATGTTTGCTCTATATACACTAAAAGTATTGCTTTTTTAAATGGAGTCTGGTGGGTTTAGTGCTAGTGACCTCAGAGCTGTTTCTGGGTAAACAGAAAGGTCTCAAAGAGCTTTTAAAGATCTGTCTCTGAAGAAATCATTTCCATAATGTTGTCAGGCTCCGATTAATATTCTAAGTGTCCGTTAGTGCCAAAATGAGCACTCGCCCTATTAAGTTCCATTGTTTCTTGTTTCTCCCCTGCCGACTGAGGCGATCTTGCCTAATACTGGACCAATGTCAAAGTTGTTGTTCCCATCAGTATTAAACACAAAATCATAGGCTGAAAAAACCCGGTAGTTTCCCTTTACGAAGGTGCCAGTCAATATTAACTGACAAACCTACTTGCTTTTTAAGTAGATGTCATTGTCCTATCAAATTAGAAAGTCAAATTAAAGGAATAATATTACTATCCTCTCATGTAAATCTGTACCTGCAGGGTCAGTCCCGTCGGGTCCAGGTAAAGGTGCGTTCAGTACCGGACTCGGGCACAGTGCCCCTCATCGCCACCTCTATTCTCTCTGTATCCATCGGAGACGTCAAGATCCAACAGACGCGTCTCACCAAAGGCAGCGAATCAAAATGGGTGAGGAGGGAATATCATCACTTGTTGGTATTGGTGGATTTTATAGACATTGAATTACCTTGGTCTTTTGTTTTCACGCTTAATTTGTACAAGGGAATGATACATTTTATATTCATCAGACTTCTGGACTTATTAGCACCTTTTCTATAACTCTTTAACTGATTCACTCTCAATTTCAATTGCAGGGTGGGGATGAAGAAATGGACAGCTACCAGGTAAGTAGATAAGCATGCATCTTCACACACTGCGACGCAAAAAACAACAAGTTCCTCTTTTGGAGAAAAGCAGCTCAACGTCACGCTGCTCTGGCCCATTACAGACATTACATAACAGACGATCAGACCTGTCAGTCCGTTTGGAGGCGCTGTGACAGTCCCGTACAGTAAACGTTTCAACTCTATCGAAAGTTTACTACACTAACACTGTAGGGGTAAAAATACAGAAAACAAGCACTGAACTACCCAGGAGTGTGTGTAACAGCTTCCTTTTTTCTCTGTGAAATGAAGCTGCCTTCAGGTGCGGTCAGAAATGTTGAGATCTGTAAACAATCTGACGGAAAACTTATTGTGAAATATATAAAGTCTACTCTGCCTGTCTGTGTGTGTGCGTGTGTGTGTAGGAGCTAGACCTGGAGAGGATGAGGGAACAGTGGCTGGCCACGCTCACTCAGAGACAGGAGTATCTGGACCAGCAGCTACAGAAGATAGTTTGCAAACCAGGTACAGCTGTGGAACACATGCAGCCTAAAAATAAGTCACACATAAGTTTGATATGGAAGCAGAAATGATTGATAACAGCAACATTTACAGTCCTCTGTTTCACTGTCAGTATGCCCCGTTTATAGTAACTTGTCAATCCCTCCCACTACTAAAGTTTAAATGTATTTCCCAGTTTATAATTATACAGCGCTAACCCTAACCCTAACCCCCAAGAACTGCTTTTCTTCCTTAAAAAAAACTTCCACCTTTAAGATCTGGAAACAATGGAATTCGCTTTATTTTTGAGGTGTTTGTTCCCGTGTGCGTGTGCATGTAGATAAGTCAGAGGACGATGTGGAGCGGGAGTCCCAGCTGCTGGAATGTCGCCTGACGCTCACCGAAGAACGCAACGCCGTCCTAGTGCCGTCGGCCGGCAGCGGCATCCCTGGAGCGCCTGTGGAGAGGTGCGTTGGAAGAAACATTTTAAAAACTTTTATGTATTTTTCTTGTTTTATTCTCCAGGAAGAGCTCTACGCTTCCTTTTCACCCGTTGGAACTACTCTGCAATAATATGTGGTTGGAAATTCTATGACAGCTAAGGACATTTGAACTATGAAGCAGCTTGATTTCCTTTTTAATGCTACTTCCTAGTTATACTCGGACTCTAATACATTTCTGATGTGAATGGTGTACTTTGTGCAAAGGTTTCCACAGGGATTTAAAATGTCTAAAAAAGTCTAAAATTTCAAAATGTAATCTTAAATTCATTTAAGTATTGTTTTCTAGGTCTTAAATAATATCCCTACGTCAATGCAGCGCTTTAGATTTCTTATTTTTTATTCTGTGGTGTTGTAGTTCTTTCAGTCGCTAGTCAAAAATATTGTTGGCTGTATTAGGACTACAAATGAGACCAACATGCAACTAATGTTGCAGCCAATCTAGAAACCAGCCACACACTGCCAATGAGGAAATCGGGGAACTGTTTCAGACTATGTTTCCTCACTCTGACATCTGAGGAGCAGGTAACCATGGTAACATCAGAAATCTCAACTCAGCTTCACTAAGGTCCACACTACAAAATAAGAATCACATCAAGGGCCAGACGTTAAGTTTATAGACTTGCTTCGGTTTTAGAGAAAATGAAATATCTTTGACCGTATTACTTCATGTCTCATATATTCTTCTCACTTACAGTTTGGTCCACATAAAGCCTTGGAGAAGTCAGGAAAAAGTTCCTTTAGGCATCCATGAAAAAAAAGCCCCAAAAAAGCCCCAAAACATCGGAAAAGCGCCAAAAAAGACAAAGAAAAAGTGGAAAAAACTAGGTAGGCCAAAAATTATTAGAGAACCTAAACTGATATGCGGGCCTGATCAAAGTCTGCAAGGGGCCCGGATGTGGCCCGCAGGCCTTGAGTTTGACGTATTATTGTATGCCCCAACCACCGAAGCAAATCCCTCGTAAGTGTAACTCACTTTGGCAATAAACCTGCTTCTGACCCAGAGTTGTTAATTCATTAGTTATGCCGTTTACAGAGAGAAGCCCGAACGTCTTATCTCGACGCCACCCACTAAGGACGAGTGGAGCTCTGCTTGATGGATTAGGTGTTCAGTCAGTGTGCTGACTGTCCTGTCTCTCCACAGGGTTCCTGTCCCTGGCATGGAAACACACATCCCCGTCCTGTTCCTGGATCTCAGTGGTACGTCCTTCCTCGCCAGCTTGCTGGTTGTAATTTGGCAGAATTCCCTGCTGTCATAATAACTGTTGAACCCCTATTGTTATCTCTCTCTCTCCCCCCCCCCAGCTGAGGATTTCCAGGCCAATCTTTCAGCCCCACTGGCCGGGGGGCTGGATGCGTTACTCAGTGGGGAGGAGAAGGATGAATTCTTTGACCTTCATATTGTTAAACGCTATGATCCAGAGGTGAGATAGTTTCCCTCTCTTATATCTTGTCTTACGATTGTCTTTTGCGAATCCCAAATGTACCATCTAGATAGCAGATGGAGGGAAATCTTACAGCTAGGGCTATGCAATTAATCCAAATATCAATCGGGATTACGATTTTGGCTCGTAGTGATCACCAAAATGGAGTAATCAAGCAAAACCATTATTTTGCACGTAACATTTTAAAGTAAACTCTTATTTTGTCTTGAGTTATATCTTTTTTGTGCATTTTATAGGTTTAAAAAGTGAAAAAGTCTTCTGACTGGCTAGTAGTCCTTACCTAGGTACTGTCAGGGCCCTCATACTCTGCTTCTGACTGGCTAGTAGTCCTTACCTAGGTACTGTCAGGGCCCTCATACTCTGCTTCTGACTGGCTAGTAGTCCTTACCTAGGTACTGTCAGGACCCTCATACTCTGCTTCTGACTGGCTAGTAGTCCTTACCTAGGTACTGTCAGGACCCTCATACTCTGCTTCTGACTGGCTAGTAGTCCTTACCTAGGTACTGCACATGTGCAACTCCCAACAACGATTGAGCAAAATGCGATGTCTCACTCTGTAGCTAAAACAGAGAGCTCCACACACAGGGTGAAAAGAAGAACCTATTCTGCTACAGCCTTTAAATACAATTATGAACTTGAAAATGAACAGATAATGAGCTCTTTGAGGGCAATTTCTCAGCTCTAGGTGTTATTATTGTTGATGTCTGTCTGATACACTGTTTCGACATTGTCCAAAAAAACAATGAGTAATCATGTTATATAATGGTGATTTCAATGTTGACCACAGTAATCGTGATTGTGATTTTCTTTCCATATTCAAGCAGCCCTACTTATAGCCTTTCATCTTCCACTGCTTTTTGATGTTATGCCGTCCAGGTGAAGGTGGATGCCTCCTGGGACTCAACGGTCCATAAATGCCCCCAGCTGAGTCGCGTGATGTCAGCTGACCAGAGGGTCTACCTGACCGTCAGCACAGTGGTTCAGCTGAGCCACCCGGCCCAGATGCAGCTGGTACTCAGGAAACGCATCTGCGTCAACGTCACCGGGAAACAGGTGGGTGGCCCCCGAGGCATGATGGGTAGTACCAGTCTGACACAATGGTGTTCTTTGCTTTCTCCCTTCCTTCATCACTTTTCCACTAGTCCATGTTGACGACGTTTCAACGATGGCGACAACATGTCGCTCATTTTCACCCGGACCTCCGTCACCTTCCTCTTTCTTTGTGTTGACAATATAAACTGTGGAGGATTCATGGGGACTATGGTTACCTGGTCCTCAGATCTCTGCAGGGTAAATCCAGACAGCTAGCTAGACTATCTGTCCAATCAGATTTTTCTGTTGCACAACCAAAACAACATTTAAACATACAAGTTCCACCAAAACAAGTTCCTTGCTGAAGCTGTTTTGCACGATTGTGATTGGTTTGAAGAAATGCAGATAAACCAGAGCAGGTTTTTCTCCCATCCCAGAATGCTGTGTGGACTAGCCAGACCCTCCTTTGTGGCGCTGTGGAGGAAGGTCAGGCAGTGCGAGACTACTTAGTGCTTGTTAGTGAATTTGAGAACATGTGGTTGTGTTTGTGTGGCAGGGTTTCGCCCAGAGCCTGCTGAAGAAGATGTCTCAGCGCAGCACCATCCCGGGCTGCGGAGTCACCTTTGAAATCGTTTCTAATATCCCAGGGGTAAGAAAACCAAATCATTTATTAAATTGTCAGTGTCTTATTTACCATCATTAAGAAGTGTAACATGGTTGTTACTAGTTATGTTGATGAATAACTGGATGGATGGATGGATGGATGGATGGATGGATAGATAGCTAGATAGAAGTGCATAATGACACTTTGTCTGTCTTTGTTCTCGGGGGGGGGGAACTCAAAAATAAATAAACATATGGTTACACTTTACTTGGGTGTAGTGACTTTGCATCCATGTGTCCCCCTGCTCCCACAGGACATCTATGGTCCAGAGGACAGGGAGATGTTGGCCAGGCTGGCTGCCAGCAGCGAGGACGGCCAGTCAGCTGACAGTGAGGCGGCCATAGAGAAGTACCTCCGCAGCGTCCTGGCTGTGGAGAACATCCTCACTCTGGACAGACTCAGACAGGTCAGGAAACACGCTTCCTCAACTCCTCGGATAGGAATCTCGTCTTTGTAGATTTGATACGAACCTCCAAACATCAATACCAATGTGAGGGTTTTGTCACACCTGTTGTTTGTTAGCTTTGGTCCCAATCAGTTGATGAGTTTAGGATGAGGGTGGAGCAACTGCCCCTCGGTTCAGGAAAACGAACCAAAATGCGTCATTACACGCAAGAACGTAACCTCTGCTCATTGGTCGATGTGTCTTGGCGGGAGCAAGAAGGTAAACGCAGGAACGTGGTCCCGTGTTCTGGACTAGAGCCCATTTCTTGCATCTTCGTGATCAAACCATCTTATTGAATTTAAATGATCAGACATTGTTTGGCGAGCAACCTTACTCCGTCTGCCCTGCTCACCGAGACTGTCGGGATCGTAGAAAGAAAGGCTCGAATTAAGCCACATTATATTTAAAGTATAAAATGGAAATATTGCTTAAATGTATAACTTGTCCTGAAGAATCCATAGTACAAAGTGCTCGCTAACATTGTGTCTGTGGAAGAAATGAAAAAGATTGATTCCTGATGATTGAGATGTATGATGCGGCCAGGCATCTACCAGGCGACCAATCCTGATGCCTGTCCTAGACGGATTTTGAGTTAAACTAATACCTACATCTATGGTTTTGTTTTGAAAGAGGAAGTTACTTTAGAATAAAAGCATACAGTGCTGGACTTGGTCGAGACCAACTAGAATATTTGGCGAATCCAACGGCCGAGTCCGAAACAAGTCCGGGTCAAATCACTTCATTTACTTCACTTAGAATCCTAAATGTCTGAACAGTCTCTCATTTAGAGTTCCTTTGATGGATTTTCATCTGAAACATGAGCACATTAAATCCTCATTGTCTTTTATGCCCAAAATCACCCAGAGCCAGAATTGGAAAATTTTTCATTCCACCTTGCCAAAAAAAGAAACATATAGATCTAATTAAAGTGAATAATACAGAACATCCAAACAGAGAAACAAAGAAACCCAACCCATTTGTTTGTGTAGGAGGTGGCTGTCAAGGAGCAGCTGGCAGTCAGAGGCAAAGCTTCCACACGCTGTCTGAGCTCTCCAAACATCCAGCAGGTAAGAGAGTTCATTTTTTAATGACCCAAACATTAAAGGAATAGTTGAGTTTTTTTAATATAAGGTGCTTATGACCTAATCAGGTAGTGATCTTAGCTCGAGATACGGACCCTGTGGACAGAGAGACATCCCACTGTGGAATAAAAGATTTCAAACTGACACAGGACTAAAAAAAAAGGGTGCTTCCAATATTTGACTGTCCTAAGATCTCTCCGGATCATGGAGCTGTTTTGTTTGTTGAATAGATTAATGTCTAGTTTTGTTTCACATGCATCTTTTTTTCATCAATTACATGAACTTGCATTTCTTTACATTCCTCTTTACATTGAACCACACTGAACTAAACTGCTTTTTTAACTACCGCTAACCACAAGATATATAGCAATTATTTTTAGCATTTTTTAGTTTGGATTCAGGGGTTCAGGTTGTGTTTCTTTAAATCTCCGGGTCCTAACCTGACTCCCTACCGCCCTGGTTCTAACCCACTAACCCTCTAACCCTTTACCCAGCTGTCAGCCAACAGTCTGGACCTCTACCCCTCCACTCATAGACTCAGTGACTTCAAGGTGAGAAACATAAATCATGTCTACTAATCCTCTAATTACTATCCATTTATGGATTGTGTCTAAGTCTTCCTGTTTTTTTATATTCAATTTTCTGTTTGTTGTTTTCTACTTGTCATTTGCCAGATTTTGTCCATAATATAGACTAAAGACATAAGAAAGTGGAATCATATATGATCTAGGGGTGAGAATCTCCAGAGGCCTCACGATACGATATCATCACGATACTACTGTCACAATACAATACTATTGTGATTTTAAACATATTGCATTATATTTATTATCTTTTGTTCTACCTAATATTTTTGCCAATTTCAAATGACGTCCCCAAAAGGAAACTTTGCCAACAGATTTTGTTTGGTCATCTCACTCACTTTTATTGCTGTAAAATGGGATTTTCAAGGAGACAAACTGTCCAACACATATATAATGAGAGATCAATACTTGGCGTCTGGGGATCAATACAGTATTTCCATGGAAAATATTGCCATACTATCCTGTATTGATTTCCCCCCGCCCCTAATATGATTAGCATTTATATAGATTGTTTCTTCCCCCTCTGGTCCCACAGCAGGACTTGATTTGTTGAGGTAAACTCGGAAGCTTCAAAACCCAACGGGCAAAAATTTGCATTCCACAAGATTATTTTATTTTGTGAAAAACTGGAGAGGCTAACGTGTCCAGTAGTCCAAACAGTGTTTGAAGGACACATCACACATGAGTTGTTCTGCTCATAACTCAAAGACATCTAGAAATAAGAACCAGTAATTCTGGGGCACGGTTACCTCCTACTATAAAAGAGACTTCAGATACAGTATTAGG
>NC_048424.1:22553838-22565304 GCF_013103735.1 Etheostoma cragini
CACTAAGGTCTATATAAAAGAGACTTCAGATACAGTATTAGGGGACCACTAAGGTCTATATAAAAGCATCCAAAGAGCTCCATGTCATTGGACCTTTTCAGTAATGGATACACGGTTGAAATGGTAAGCTAAAAGCAATTGGTAAACAGCTGAAACAGTTATAATAATTAGCCAGAAGTAAAGGATAAAGGGTTGTTAAACTGCTTCTGTTAGTGCTGTTGCAGTTCTTCCTGGTCACCAGTAGAGTCTGCAACAGTTAACAGATTACTGAAATGCTCCTTTAAGCCATGTGTATCCTCCTCTGGGTGTGTGCAGGGCTGGGAGAGCCACCAGGACCTGTCTCTTGTGAGTCCTTCATCCAAACACACAGTGCCTAGCTCCGTATCCCAAAGCCTTCACCCAGATGCAGGTACCAATGATAAAGCCTTTATCTTCTAATGGATTTCTTCTGTGGCTTTGGATTATCTTTCCCTTTTTGCTGCCTTTGATGTCATCAGCTCAAGTGTTTGCTTTAGTCCATGGGCAACTTTCTCTGTTTTTGCTCTGAATCTTAGTTTGGCACTTGTTTTCTTCTTTTGCCAACACATCTCTCAAATTTCCTCTTCCCTACCTCAAAAATCTTTTTTTGTCCATCTCTGCTCATGCAACCTCCCCTTCTTCGCTCCTTTTCTCCATTCTCTCTCTCAGTGGATCCAGGCTTTGCTGTGTCTTATCTCCCTCCAGTGAAGGCCGTACCCCAGCTGCTGAAGTCCCTGCTTCCTGGGGGGAAGGAAGATGGTAGAGCCCAGACGGCCGCCCATCAGCAGGTACCCCACTCAGTCAGTCAGCTGACGGCGCTCTGCTCCCTGTCTTATCCTGGATTTAAACCTTTCTATGCATCACTGCAGCCTGAATCTCAATGTCCCCTCTGCTCATCAGCAGCTAGTCATATTGTTTCTGTTGCCAAGGAAACAGAGCTCATGTAGATGGAAACACAAATAATAAACAGATAAAAGTGCATTAATGGATTTCTGAGGACTCTGGTTACCTGGTCCTCAGATCTCTGCAGGGTAAATCCAGGCAGCTAGCTAGGCCATCTGTCCAATCGGAGTTTTCTGTTGACGACTAAAACTACTTCTGATCGTACACATGTTCCACCAAAACAACTTCCTTCCTGAGAAGATTTACCTGAGGCAGCATTATTGCGTCCTGTGCTCAGCTCCGCCCATGACCATTGTGATTGGTTTAAAGAAATGCCAATAAACCAGAGCTTCTCCTCCCATTCTGGAAAGCTGTGTGGACTAGCCAGACTCTCCTCCGCAGAGCTGTGGAGGAAGGTCTGGCAAAGCGAGACTACTTACGACTACCTATCAGCACATAAGAGCACAAACATAGTTGTTGTGTCTCAAGTGACTGATGTGCTGGTGGACAGACGTCATCACTAACAGGGACGTTGTAGAGCGTCCTCTGGTGGACAGACTATGTAACGTCATCACTAACAGGGACGTTGTAGAGCGTCCTCTGGTGGACAGACTATGCAACACCATCACTAACAGGGACGTTGTAGAGCGTCCTCTGGTGGACAGACTATGCAACGCCATCACTAACAGGGACGTTGTAGAGCGTCCTCTGGTGGACAGACTATGTAACGTCATCACTAACAGGGACGTTGTTGTAGAGCGTCCTCTGGTGGACAGACTATGCAACGCCTTCACTAACAGGGACGTTGTTGTAGAGCGTCCTCTGGTGGACAGACAGAAATTTGTCCATGTACTTTGTCAGAATATTTTCTTTTTCAGAATAAGATTACAAACCGGAATAATACCGGTATGTGCATGTAAACATAGTCACTGGTAGTCTTCTCATGTGCTGAATGCAATTTCTGTCTTTTTAGCGTTCATCCATCCGATCTGAAATGATTACAGTAGAGGCAGCTCTATACGCCATTGTTTTGCACCTGATGTGTTGTGTTGACTTGCAGGTTTACTGTCATGGCCTAGAGAGGGACAGGATACACGTCTTTGACCTCCTCTCTGACGGGAGACATATTGTCCATGTAGGTTGTCGTTCTGCTCAGAGTAAAAGTCCAAGAGACCCCAATCAAAGCGCTTCATTTTGATCATCGCTTTGAAGAATGACGTGTTAATTCCCCACAGAGGGTGGTGTCGGGAATGCACGAGAGTCTAACAATCATCCTGATTAATATCCTGTGAATGTGTCTGTCAAGAGCACGGTCGAACAATTGTCTTGATTTATTAAATCTCTCGAGATATAAGACCTTCTACAAGAACTAGGAAAATGTTTAGAAGCAAATCGCACACAAAATTAACTCAGCTGACGGATCTTAATGAGTGTTAAAGAGGTAACTAGAATACCAAACAAGGATGAATGATTATGGCTGCAATTATAATTATGGTGCAATTATCCTGATTGTTGTACCAGTTTATCGTGATTATGTGTCTGATGAACAAATATTGTTATTGCACTTTCTGCATCTCATATCAACATCTTGACTGCTGATCGCTACAATAAATTTAATATTTTCATTCTTTTTAATACATTGATCTGCTAAACTGATAATATCCATTAAAGGGTCATGTCGCGTTTTTCAACCTGGAGCCTATTTTCCCATGCAGTTATGTCTAGGTGTAGCCTGGAAATCCAGACCCAAATCCAAAAGACTAAGGGTCTGGAATCTAGTAATGAAAGTCGCCCATGGTGCAGCACACACACACACACACACAGACACAGACACACACACAGACACACACACGGCTTTTGATCATTTAAAGAATCTTTCGGTCAACTTTGACGTGTGTTTTTACGATGATTGATGACAATTACTCTTTTTTTAAATGGAGTCTGGTGGGTTCTGCCATAGGGATTTTCATAGTATTAAGTCAAACAAAAAAGATCCTACTCTTTAACAAAAAAGTCTATCTATGTAGGGATCCTTTCAATAATGTTGTCAGACACTTAGAACACTTAGAAGTGCTTATTTTTTAGATAAGCCCAATGACTTACATCGTAGGTTGTTAAGGCGCTGGCGACTGTGGAGTTCCCGCCTTGTACTGGATCAGTCTCAGGGATTGTTGTTCCCTTCAGTGACACACAATCGTAGGAAAATAGGGTTCAGGTTAGAGAACAAAGTTTTAAGCTTAAATAATAAATATATTTTTTAACAGATGGCCAACTTACCTGCAGTTGGGTATGTCATTTTTGGGCTGCCAGAGAAAGCAGTACAGCATAAAGTTCAGCTATCCCCCCCCCCCCCGGCTCTGTTACCGTCACGCTGAAGCCCGAGCTTTATAATTCCCCCCCAGCAGCTAATCACCACGTCATGCACACTGTGTAATAAACAGGTCTGGAAATCTACAGGCTTATATTAATATCTAATCTCCAGGTGGAACCGGACTGCAAAGGCGTCTACTTGCTCATGATTCCATCTTGAAATCAACATGACGAGCTCTCAGCGTTCATTTACAGATTTCCTATTGTTTCATTTCAAATGTGATTAACTGAACATCTTTGAAATTCCCCTTCCTGTTGCAGAGTTTGCCTCGCATCGTGGTGCAGTCAGCCAGTGTTGACGATGACATGAGCAAACACCAGCAGCCGGTAAGTTCTCCCCCCAACAGGGTGTTAGAGGGAAATGGGATAAACAATTGTTTTCATTTTTAAATAATATACAGAACATACAATTAAAGGATGGGCATTATCTGACTGCTGGGTGGGGCCACACCATGTGTCATCTTTTTCTATTGAATCCCATAATAAATAAATTAATTAATTACAAACACTCAACAATACTACTCTGGATCCATCAGCATAACCACAGCAGCCTAACAGATCATTCTTAATAATTAGTATTCTTCTTTTATCAATATTTCTTTGTATTCTGATGTATTCTGTCATTCAGATTTCAATGAAAGCCTTGATGTGGTTTTTGGTTTATGACAGCGGTGTCGGGGAGGCAGTTAGATATTGTAGCTTGCTTTGATTAGACTCACTGTGTGTAACAGTAATGCACAATATTATGTGAGAGATCTCTAAAGAGGCTCTAATCAATATTTTTATATTAAAGGTAGAATATATATTGCAAGATTGAATGCGAATGTGTGAATAAAGAGAAAGAGCGCTGTACAAAGAAGAAATCAGGAATAAAAGGCTCTTCTTATATTTTTTCACAGCGATTATGTTCTAAAGCACAAATGAACACACCTCCACGGCAGTGACACTGTTTCAGATTATGAGTGAACGCAGAGCTTCATCTGGTCTGTTTCTGGGTGTCAGGACACCTGTGCGCTGGGGGGCAAAGCAGTGGTTGGGAATGAGAACAGGCTGTACACCCTGCATGCTGTTATTGGCTGGGGGTTACACACTTACACACACACACACACACACACACACACGGAGCCCAAAGGCACCCACAAACATCCTGTACACAGAGTGCAGGGTCTCTGCAGACACAGACACCCCCACACACTTGTAGAGGGTCAGAAGTGATGATTGACAGTTTATTATTAGTCTATACAGTTCTGAGCAAAGCATTACACTTTATACCTTTAGATCAGAACTTGTAATGTGAGGAGGTCTCTTGTAAATAATGATGAACCCATAAAGAACTTTCACCAAACTCTCAGATGTATTTAGGCTGTTAGCGTATTCACCTTGTTGACTTTTATGGCTGTCATTAAGGTTATTTTCAGCAGCAGACTGCTGTTTCCAGTAAAAACAGACAAGCGACTGTCCACTACATGACACAACAGACAGACAAAGAAAGCATCTAGCTTGAGACAGTACACTGACCCCGGTTGTGTCAGTGGTTTTGGTCTGACGGAGAACAGAGAACAATAAGAGAGAAGCTTGAGTCCATTTCGAGGTGCAGTTAAGACTTAGCTTTGGGGACTGACGTTTCAGACGGGGAGTCAGCCTTTTGAGTCACTAATACCTTCGTTGCCATGGTTTTCCTCCTAGGTTCCCATTGGGCAAATCATTCCCCCCGACCTCCAAACAGAAGGCCCCAGATCCGTGCCCCTCCCGCCGCCTTACATCCCGGGGACAGAAGACTCCACCCACAGCGCGGTGAGCGAGGCCTCGAGCGGGTACATGTCAGCGTGCATATCTACGGCAACGCTGTCGGACGTCTACACACTGAGCTGGGACCTGCCTCCGTCATCCGGCAGCAGAAGCCACGGCTTCGAGACGGTGCCAGGTGAAGACGAAGAGGACAATAATGTGGCACAGTCGGACCCTTACCCTGAGGCTCTCCCTGTGGACCAATCAGAGACTCAGAAGTCGTTGCTGGTTTTGGACGATGGGACAGCTGAAGAGAGAACAGACTCGCCACCGTCCAAACAAGACCATGCCCCTTCAGATTCAATCCCAACTCCACAAGAACCAAACCAGTCTCCGTCAGTCAAGTTAAAGGAGCATGAAGAGCCGGATTCTGAATCAGACGCGTCACACCAGATCAAACAAAAGCAAGACTCAACTACTGGCCATATTGGATCAGAACAGGTAGACAATTCAGAGCCAGTGAAAGATTCACTGTTAGTCCCAGAGAATGAAAACAGACGGACAGGAGATCCACAGGCAGACCACTCAAAACCAGAAACCCCTCAGACAGAAGAACTCAAGCTAGCTGCTACAGCTGAGACAGAAGCTGACCCGTCACTCCGCTACGAAACGCTGACACAGCCGTCTGTGCAAGAAGGTCAAAGTCAGCAGCAGCCCAAACACGACCAAAAACCCTCTAACAGTGCCCAAGATCCAGCCCCAAACCTGGTGCCAGTTGTGTGCCAAGTCTTGCTTCCAGCTACTGTCCCATCTGGAGATTTGGTTTCTTTATCGTTGTCTGAAGAACAAGCCACTTCTGAGGCCTCAAACTCAAATGGAACCTCCACCCAGACTTCATCCTCAACCACTAAAGAAGTCCGACAGGAAGGCCCTACCAATGCGTCTAAGAAAGCCACCGTGGCCCCAGGTCCTTCTCTGTCCAGTGTTCCGCCTTCCAAACCGGACGCCTCAGTGGCAAACCCCTTCAAGATCCACAAAGTGAAGTCTTCAGACCTCCGGTCCTTCCAGCGTATTGTGGGCGAGGAGGAGGGTAAGCCTGCGCAGGTGGACCGGGCCAGCAGCCTGGGGGCGGGACTTAACCTCTCAGTGCCAACGGAAAACCTGGAAATGATCTCCGACTCTGAGGAGGGAGATGCTGCTGCAGTTCTCCCCGACTGGTTAAAAGAAGGCGAGTTTGTGACCGTGGGGAACAATAAGAGCGGCACCGTCCGATACGTCGGACCCACAGACTTTGCAGAGGGTACCTGGGTGGGGGTGGAACTGGAGGTACCAGCAGGTGAGCGGAACATCTTCCAATCTTGATGCTGAAGGATACATTTTAATTGACCTTAATGTAGGGCTGGGCAATATATCAACATTAAATTAATATCCATAAATGTGGCTGGATATCGTCTTAACTTTGGATATCATAATATTGTAATATTACAGAAAGAAGTGATGTCTTCATTATCTCCATTACTGCAGTACTTACCAGACTGTGTCATAGCTGTTGTATTTGCCTTCAACCACGTAATTGTTGTATCCACATTACTGATAATCATTTATCACAAATCTAATCACAAATCCAATTTTGTAAAAGCCCCGATTATATCCTACAATATTGCGGCAATATCGATATCAATCTCAAAAATATTGTGATATTTGATTACTCCATATCTCTACCTTGTTGCATTCTTCACATACATTGTACTTTATGTATATGTTTTATCGCTACTCAAAAATCTAAAAAAACCTCCCTCTGTTTCTCCAGGAAAGAATGACGGTTCAGTGTGCGGCAAGCACTACTTCCACTGTAACCCTGGTTACGGCGTGCTGATAAGGCCAGACAGGGTGAGCAGGGCCAGCGGCAAGCCCCGTCGCCAGCAGCAAAAGCGGCGTAGCGCCAACCTGTCTGGATCCAGCCCCAACCTGGCAGCCCTCACCGCGCTGGCCAAAGGCGGAGGCGGTGGGGGTGCACCCGGCCGCAGAGGAGAGAACCGCAAGTCGTGGAACACCTGAGACAAACACATGCCGCAACTGGCTGACAGGACTACAGAGCTCAACAGTGTGGTTCCAGAAGTAAAAATCCCATAGGTTCTCTCCATAAGGATTTTAGTTTCATAAGGTCTAAAGGCTCCGAGGCAGACTGACCCGAGCCACGAGGTTGGGAAACTAAAGGTTCTGTTCCTGTATAAGCTAGAAGTGAGAATTAAATCCACCTTATTTTAAGAAAAACATGTTTGACTGCCGATCTTATGGAGAAATACTACACTACCCACAATCCTAAGCGCAACAGCGATGTCTCTTACTGGTTGAACTTGCTGTAACCATGGGACTGTTTACCGGACCGGCGAAACCACCAACGGCTCCGTTGACCTTCTACCACTGAAGTGTATGATAGTTTCTCTACACAGTCTCGTACCTTTTTTACCAGTTTTAAATGTTTTTATGCACCGAATCAGATGTTTAATGGTCATGACTGCCTGATTCCAGACTTGAAATTCTTTATATAAGCAACTTTTGAAATGTCAATGGAGCATTGAATAGGGATAAACACTTCTGGAACGAGAGCCGTTAAAAAAGGGGCCGTCACTGTTGAGCTCTACAGGATACGCTTCAGAAAGAGTGACAATCCAATATTTTAATTAGGTAGATGGACTAAAGGCTCCACTGGATCTGGTTCTTTTCTGCAAGTTTGGGCAACTCAACATGATTGAGTCTGCGCTCCACTGTTGGGAGAGGGGGGGCTCTCCCCCATCAAATTTTCATCACTCATCTGTTTTTTTAAATCATAAAGTATACAACCCTCTAAAATTAATTTCACGTCAAATAGCAAGCATGCCCTAGAATTAGATCCCTACACCGCCAACCAGGTTGAGGAGGTGCACAGACTGTTGACGTAGGACCTGTTGACCTTCTTATAGATTCCCAGTCAAACCGCCTGACCTCTGGGTGGTCTCCGCCCGACACCGCCTTTCTGGGATCCAACATTCACCCCCACTTAGGCCAAAGAAGTAGGCAGTGACATTCAGCCCTAGTCAGACTCTATGGTTTAGTGTAGCAGGTTTCCACATAACCAATGTAGCCCTGCACCACCTCCACGCCGACCAGTACAACAGTGACATTGGTGGTTATCTTAGTTTGAAATGGATTTATTCCAGTGACACAGATCACAATTAAAGGCCTGTCTCATAATCCAGTAGATTTGCAAATAGGGTTGAATGTTAAAGTACCTAAAGTTCACTGGACTACACTACAGTGCACTGGGAGGTTGTACACCACCACATGCTCATTTTACTGTTCAAAATGTATTATGCAGCTGCATGTTTGGATGGACTTGTTTTATGCCTATTGGTATTGTTTATTTTACTCTCATGCCTTAAAATACTACGACTACTGCTCAGCCAATGTGCCTCCGTGATATACCACCACATTCTGTACTGTTGATAGGTTCTTAAACGGTTTCACTGGAGCTATTTTAGCTCATGAATGTACTTTTGCTGTTTTAGAAAACTAACTTGCCATTTATGGATAAATTCTACTGAAATTTTGCAATTCTTTTTTATCAGATTTGTGTCCAAGCACGTGTGTCCAGACTGATTGGAAGTGACTTCATTTGAAATAGAGATAATGTGTGGCAGTTATTCTTTTTTTTCACTATCATGTTTTATTATACTGTGTGTATGGGGGTAATTGAGGGATTTTGTTGTTTGGAACACATTTAGTAAAACATTTTATCTGGTAATAAGATATTTTATACAATGCCTGAATAATTATTTATTTAAAGATTAAGAATTATTGACGATAAAAAAGCAAAATCAGCATTTTATATTGTTAAATAAATTTCATTCTGCTGTTGTCAACCAGTGGGATATGAATCTACGTACACATTTATAACAAGATAGTACACCCAAGAAAAAGTCTCATTGATATAGCTTTATTCTCTTGTACATTATATATATATATATATATCATACTAAAATAAACACAAGTTAAAAAAATGAACAAAGAAACTGTACAAAAAATGTTTATATACTACATCTTAATTACAGAACAGTCTACTGTCCAAAAAAGGCACTAAATTCTGAAATGGGCAATACAGTAATTTTGAACATAACTAGATTTGAGATTGATACAACAGCATCCAGTCCTGCTTCTCAGAGCTATATTGGGATGAAGTGGAAGGTGTTTCCACTGGGGGACACAGAAGGACACGTGGACCCTGACACACCACGGGAGGACACCCCATTTCAAAGTAAGCACTACCACTGGAATACACATGACATTGGGCGGGGGGGAAGCCTGTTTCAGATTTCAGTACGTTATGAAGATCCGTCTGTTTCCAGGTTTCTTTTGGAAAAGCACAGAATCTGTTTGAGCACCTGAGGGTTCTTTCTTCCATCCCATAAACATTGAAATACTGCTGGATTGATGTGTACTTGCTAATTGGGCCAAACTCTCAAACACTAAGGCAATTCTTTTTAAAAGTGCCTTATAATAATAATAATAATAATAATAATAATCGATAAATGATAATCTCTAAATGCACTCTTTTTAGTCTTTTCCTTCCACACACGGCTTATTTCACTATTTCTAACATTCAATATACAGAACGTCACACCAAACTCCAAAGAAAAAAATAGAAAAATAAGGTGTTCCGATAATATCAAAATCGATACCCACGCTTGGCAAGCGAGTAGTGTGTCAATTTTTTAAAAATCAGTATGTGCTCCTCTTTAGATCTTTTGGGTCTGAGGTCTTAGAGGGGTATTGGTTACACTTTACTTGAAGGGACACAATTGACACAAAACTGCGCTGTGTCATCACACGTCCTGCACAAATGATCCAGGCAGATTTATGAATTATCAAAACTTGAGCCTGCAGCGCATGAAGATGCTTACCTAAATTATCGGTGAATAAATGTCCAATGTTCATGTAACAAAGAACAAAATGTTGATCTCATGGTGGATACAGAGGGGTAACTTTCAGAACTTTTGAATTCTATCCTCATGTTAGCTGTTGCAGTCAATGAAACTAGAGCTCCTTTTCCAATCACTCTGTAAAACAAAGTACACACCTCTTTATATTATCTACATGAAGTACACAAATTCCTAGTATTTTGTCTTGATAATCCTCATGTTGTCCTCGGGTCAAATTGAACCGTTTTCCTGTATCAGTCTTCTTTTTAATTCCCCAAAATAACATGATTGATTCCACCCAATGCTCTTTGCCAAGTACAAATCTCTACTTTCATTAATTTTGGGGCGTCTTATTCAATTTATTATAGCATTTGATTAAAGAAATTTGAAGTGGTTTTGTAATAGTAAAAGTTGACATATTCCAGTCTGTGACTCAACATCCATTCCTTTAATTTTAGTCTCAATAATTCCTAATTTCTGCTTTTCTAACACAAACATTAGGTGGAATTTCCTATAAATGAGGTTTATTGACCATAAGGTCCAAAAATAACAAAGTTAGTGTTGCATCAAAAGTGTTAAAAAAAAAATGGGACAAAAACGTAAGAAAAAGTCGGTGTCTAAGGTTGGGAGTTCGAGCCTCTTTAACTAAATTAAAAAATGTATATACGATAATATATACAGTACATGATGCAAAACAAATGAAAAATGTATAGTAAACATTAAGTCCAAACTCAACAAATCTATTTTCTTCTTAGCAGAATGGAAAGGGTCCAACTACGATATCTGGACACTTTCATTTTACAGACATTCCCAAAAGGGCCAGTGGCTGTAAATATGAAGAACTAACAAGGATCACCCGGGCTGTCTCCTGAAGACCCCCGACCCCGGACTTCCTGCTGCGCTGCAGCTATACTTGTAACAAAGTCGACAAAACGGTTTCATAGGTGCACAAAAAATGGCTCGCTAGCGCCACCTACGATATTAAGGAAATTCAGCCCCTGCACTACGTTTAACGTGGAGTCACGAAACTTGGTACACATATGTAGCATGGCAGTGCGGACATAAAACTCTATTGTAGCCCCCCCCCAAACCCAACAGGAAGTCCGCCATTTTGTTTTATTGTGACAACAATAAATATTATTTTTAACAGCTAACGTTTAAAAAAATGATCAATACACACAAGTCGTTGTCATGCCTCAAGTCTAGTCATTTATTATTTTGCTGAGTCTCAAGTTAATTACTTTTAAGTCGCGAGCCATCAGTGACTCGAGTCCAAGTCCCCAAGTCTCAAGAACACAGCTCTGGCAGCTAGTAACAAATAATGTCATAAATCTAACTATTTCTCTAATCCATATTTTAGAAGTTCACACTTTGCAAGAGGAGGGTCACCATTAAATAAGTACATTTCACTCTGAAGTTTGGTGTGGCAGTGAGGACAGCACATGGTGGGGGCGCTTCAGTTAAACACCATATGGTGTGAGAGAAGCTGTTCTGTTGGGGGGGGGGGGGG
>NC_048424.1:22565394-22575399 GCF_013103735.1 Etheostoma cragini
GGGGGGACGGGACTGTTGTTCAGTCAAATAAGGGATGACCAAAGATTTGAAATGATAATGTTAAAGTAAGCCAGGAGGAATTAAAAGCATGATTAATTTAACAATACAAAGCAGGTTTCATTTAAAAAAACATGTCTTTTTTTTGTACATTACCATCAAAAAACGAGTATAAATACATATTGTTTTTATCTTTCAACCCTTTTTTGAAACACAGTTCCCAGTACGGAGTCACTGTAAGCGCAGAAGCGATTTATTAAAGATTTAAATAGAGCTTTACTAGACTAGAGCCCGGGGCTGGGATGCTTTCTACGAGCAGGGTACAGGATCATCTTTAACGTCCATATTTGACTGTTTAAAACATGAGGACTTACAGTTGTGTTCAAAATAATAGCAGTCCAACATCACTAACCGCATAAATCCTATTTTTTGGAAGAAGTGGTATTTCTACAGGACACATAATGTCCTAGTACACCAACAGAGCCAACAGTCATGACATGCATGCTGCTCATTCTCTGGGATTGAATCTGGCCAGCGTTCCCAATGCATTGATATTATGGAATTAAAAGGTATTCTAAGGATTCTGAGCATTATTCACCTTTTTTTTTTTTTTTTTAAACACACTGCTATCATTCTGAAAACAACTGTACATGAGAGTTCCTGCTCTGTGGAATAGTTCCCAGTTCTCCAAAACCCGCCCTAAGGCAGGGGTTCCTGTAAAGCAGTAGTCCTTGGAGGAAGCTTTTGTGGTACCTTGCTGAGACTTAGAGGAGAAGATTATTACCACGTCTGTACGCTAAATATCAAGCTACAGGGGGGAGACGTTAGCCTAGCTTAGTTTAGCATAGAGACTGGAAGCAAGAGAAAACCGCTTGCCTGGCTCCGTCCAAAAGTGAAATATCGTTCTACTAGCACCTCAAAAGCTCACGTTATATCTCTGGTACAAGTACTGCAGTACCAGACCAAAAAACAGTTTGAGTACGTAAAACCACAACATTTTTAGTTTGGCTTCAATAAGAGCAAATATAATGTGTTAATAGGTGGGCTTTAGAGGTGAGAATAGAAAGCTAATTTTACCTTTGGACAGAGCCAGGCTAGCTGGATCCGGTCTTCATATTATGCTAAGCTAGGCTAAGCTAAGCTAAGCTAAGCTAAGCTTGGCTGTCTCCTTATTCTAGCTTCATATTAAGCATGCAGACATTGCGAGGGTGGTATTCATCTTCTCGTGTCACTACTACTTTACCTGTCTCACTCCAAGGCTGAATTTGAAGAGTAGTACTTGAGAATGAGAAGCTATACCTTGAAAATGGAACACAGCATGATGATCTCCGGTCAAAGATGGTTTTGGAGAAGTTCCACCTGGGGCTAAAAGGAAAGTGGGAAATTATTTCCAATATCACCACTTTAAATGTCTCTGATTCCCTTCAAAGTGGTGCTTTCACGTTTGAGGCTATATAGATGAAATAATTACAAAACCATTGCCTCAGAAGTTCAGATATTCTCAACCAGTTCCAGTGTGGATTTGGTCTAAATCGATAGCACAGATATCTAAAAAAAGAAATCTTCTGAATGCACATTTTTGAGGCTTATCATATAAAGAGGCAGCGTCACAGAACAAGTAGTAAATAGCTTAGGGGTATTTTATCGTTGTATGTCCGGCTGCTAATAGGCTACCTCTCTTCACCGACACAGGCCTGCTGTAGAGCCAAACCCAACGGACAGCGGCACGCTGGCTCGAGACGCTTCACTGAGAAAAGAAATGACCTACAGACGCCAAAGGGGGTTACTAGAGTCGCTTTGGATCATCGTGGTGAACACCATTTTTAGATCAGTGTCAGCGTAGCCTCTTAGCTTAGCTTGTTGCTCCGGAGCATCTATTCCTTTGGCATTGATGACATTTAAAACAATTAAAACATTAAGCACAATTCCCCTTATTAGATTAGCTTAAGTTTGCTTGATTATCACATTTACCCTAAATTGATTCTCATAGCCTCAGGTACATAATAGTGTCAGTGGGAAGCTAAATCCCAAGGCAAAGTGATTGTACATCCAGTCGCCATATGGGCTCAAACTGAACTCCAACCACTGCTGCTGTTGGACATAAACCTAACCCGAATCATTTTTGATGCATATACTAAACATTTCTTGTTCCTTGTCAGGGAGAAGAAAAAACTGCTCTGGACTGCTAAAAGTAAAAAGGTGTAGTCGTCTGTATGAAATTAAGGCTACTTCTTCTTAGCTGAATTTTTAGAGGTTTTCATCCAACAGCAGAATCGCTGTCGGAAAGCAAAAAGCAAAAAGCCACTCCACTGAGGAATGATAACTAGAGAAGATAAAGGATCCTTACAGACCGCCTCGGTGCCAAAAAGGAAACTCTCACCATCCATCTGTTCATCCATCTTTCCCCAGACAACGGCTGGAGGCTGCTCTTCCAATGAATTGCACAATGAAGAGGGTGGATTTTTGAGGGGTACATCGGTAGGTAGAGTTTGGCTGAGAACTATATATATATATAATATTATATTATATATACAGTACACGTTAGTTTTCTGAGGTTGTTGCTGAGGTGAGACAGACTGAGGATTGGCTCAGAAAACCAGGCTGGAAAGGGAAGGAGAGGGGGGGTAAGGAGGAGGAGAAGGAAGAGAAGAGGTATCCTGTGAGGAGAGAGAGAGTGTATTCAGATTCGGAGTTTGTGGGAGACACAGGGTTAAAGGCCTCGATTGCCCCCCTTTTCTTCTTTTCCGTGAACATTTTCCTCAAGATGGGGGGGGATTACCGTTAACATGGATTTTGTGGGAGGAGGGGAGTGTAGGGGGGAAGCACAGAGAGAGACAGAAGGAAGGGGGCACGCTGAGGGACAGATTCAGTAGGTTTCCTAAGTAGCAAGTATTTTGGTCTCTGTTGTATTTTTTTTCAACTCCCCGTTTCACTCCTCCTTCCTTTTCCTCCCTCTCGACTGTGTCATTTCTCTCTATCCAGATTTCCTGGGCAGTTCATTCATCCTCCAGGGACTCCGTCTTGATGTCGCTGGGCACCCCTCCGGTCCGGGACAGGGCCAAGATGGTGTGGTTGACGGCGGCCATCTCCACAGCCAGAGAGATGGGGTCCTGGTGCTCGCTGTGCGCCGCGCCGTCGTCCTGCGACACCGAGGGGAAAACAGGAAGACCAGACCAACGGTCAGGGCGGGGAAATTCAGAATGTGTGCAGTTCAGAAGTGAGGAAGAGAGAGAGAGAGAGAGAAGTGAATTCCACTTTTGTAGATGGGACTCATTTATATAGCTTAGCAACCGTAACTGGGCATGGCAGGCCTGTCAAGCTCTGGAGTTGGGATGGATATTGTAGTGGTGTGTGTGAGGATGTAGTAAGTATTGGTCGTGACTTCCTTCAGCCTTTCCCGAAACCAAAAACACAAGAGCAAAAGTGTAGGGGATTATTGAAACATTTTGTGTTTATTGGCTCTGATGTAAGCTTTAATCTTTAGCAGATATGGCTAACTAGCTTACTAACTACAGTAGTACCCTAGTGTTATTTTCAGGGAGCATTATTTTGCAGGGCGTACTGGTTACCTTGAAAATCCACGTTCACAAACAACATAACCGCGGCGTGGGAGCTGCTCCAGGATGCTATCGGAGTTTAGGGTCATGTTAACGGCTCTGTCCTAATCTTTTTGAGTTTGGGAAGTTAACACTCCTGGAACCTCACACTACAGAATCTCCTGTAACACCAGAAACACACCGCACGCCCAAGCACTGCAAACAACACACCCAGGTTTACGGAAATTTTGGCTGCATTGCTGTATCAGCTGTGTCTACAGCTGGACACGCTATTAGGCACACTGAGAAAGAGACAGACGGACAGACATAGTGACACCCATGGTATCCTTGAAAAATATTCAACCCTGGTACCATTTTCAATTCTCTGTAATAAGGAGGCAATTCGCTCAGTGCCTAAAAAGTATTGAATTCGGTACCCAACCCTACAGATTATTGTTTCCCTTATCATACTTATAGAACCAACTTACTCTACACTGCAATCAATACAAGAGCAATGTGATTTCGTTATTTGGTGGGCGAGGAGGGTGACACGAAACGTGACATTTTCTGAATAGTACTTATATATAGTACTTACATTATAAGTCAGCCAACGACGGTGACTTCAAACAACTCGTGGAGCCAACGTTAGCCGACAAAATCAATAGTAAAAAACAACTACGAAAGTCTCTAGCATGGTCTGAAATCAAGAACACACCGTTCCAAAAATAGCTGAAGATTTTGAGTAGTAACTCTGCCACCGTGATGACTGTAAACGACATCGGCGCTGGATGGGTGTAGCAACAGAAACAAATGGGAGCGAGGCCTAGCACATGTTTAATGGGACCTGTTCAGTGGCTTTACTGCACGGTTTGTCTGCCTAACAAAGCAAAGTCAAACTCACGCTGATCTTCAAAGAGTTTTCAAATGATTCCTTGTGGCCAGATAAGTATATTGTGATGGTAGATATGTAAATAGAAGGACAAAAATACTATGATTACACAAGGGACTCTAAATCAAAAACTAGTAAATCAAACTTACAATATCTGCTGCAGTGTTGTTGTTTTTTAATGACTGATGAAAGCAAATTATTTTGGATGTTAACCGAGGTCACAGGAAAGCAGAAAAATGGGTGAGCAACGGCATCAAATCCCCTTTTAAGTGACATGCTGCCTGATTGCTGTATTCTGACTTTAAAGACATGATGTAGTCAGCGCTCTCAACCTCTCAGTGATTTGATTGAATTTCCTCTGTCTCTTTTTGGACTGCAGTGCAGAGCCGAGCACCCTGAAACCCAGCCATCAAGAATTGCAGCAACATAACGGCTAAGGTGCTGATCAGAATAGATGGACATGACAGCAAAAACTGAGAAATAGACAGAAATTAAAGAGAAAACATACCCTCTGTCCCTAAAAAATACATTTGCAGTGGTAAACTCGTCTGCATGCTAGTGTGTGGATGTACCTGTGTTGGCGAGGTGGGCTCCAGCCGGTAAAGGCCAAAGGGTCGGCTGAGAGGTCTCTTGTCAAAATAGGGCAGCTCACATGCCTGGAGGGAATACAAAAATAGCAATTTAGCTAGGTAGGATTAAAAAATAATGTAACTCAAGTTTAGTTAGAAATTTGAATAAAAATTATTCCGAATGACTTGTCTTTTTCACACTTCTCTAGTTCATCGGCATGGGGGGGGTTTGTGTATGTGCTGTGATTTCCTTTTTGCGACTTAATACTATTGAATCGCAATAAATGAAAAATTGACTAACAAATTGCACCCGTGTATCATGAAAGAATCAAATCAGGAGAAAAGCATATCGTCCCATCCCTACTACTTCACCAGGTGACAACAATGTTTATCAGATTAAATACACCCTGTGTGTACTCATCAGGTGCAATGGTCAACTCTAACCGTCTCTTTCCACTGGACCAGACTGTATTTTGTGCAATCAAGAGAAAAGCTAGACGGCTTACACTGAAACACAATCTTCAAGAAGCTTTATACTAATAATATATAGCGCTGCTACTTTCAACTGTTCCAGCTTAGTTTCCATTGGTTACAGGGGAAAAGGAGTAGAGAGTAAGCTTTTGTTAATTAATGTGCTTTAAGCAACAGTTTCGAGCAACAATTCTTTACAAAAACACAAGAACAGTTCAAATGTTCTAGCAATTTGTCTTGGTGTGAATTTGAGAACAGTAACGTGTCAGTGAGGTCATGGGGTCCAACTCCAAACAAACACTACAGGCTGCTAACTTCACCCATTGACACACCTTTAACCAAAGGCAGGGACACTAAATGATCACATTTGACTGATGACTAAAATATGGAGTGTTGTCCAAGAGCCTAATGATCCTGTAGCGACATGGATGTCAATGCTTGGCAAGAGGCTTATCCATAAATACAAAGGAAAAACAAACAACAAATGAAGACACAGTGCAATACAAAATGAAGGCTTGATGCTGTAGCACACAGGGAGGTAACCTCTTTCTCTGGAATAAGACTAGTCATTTCCAGTACTGTCTGCTACGTGAATATGGCTTTATGGGTCTTTTGGGATACCCTTAATCACTCTACCTGCTCTGAGAAGTCGTTCCCATCGATGTCGTCGCTGTTGGAGTGTCCCCCTGGACTCTGGACGTCTATCCCGTGACTCTCCAGGATTGTGGCTTCTTGGGGGAAGAGGACGGATTAGATTTATGATGGATCACTAATAATATCCTTCATTACACACATTATAGAGCAGTGATTCCCAACCAGGGGTCCATGGAAACATGGTGGGGTAGCTGAACCTGTTCAGGTACACCTGTAAAATGTATTGCAAATGCATTCAACAGCAATTCTATCCAACTGCTCTGCCATATATTCTACCTCCACCTCCTGGGTATAAAACTGAACTAACACCTATATGACACTGTCAACAAATACTTAGGCATCGTAAAAGTAGACTTTATGGAAGAACAGTTGTACAAGGTTTACCTAATAAAGTGGCCGCTGAGTCTATGTTGACATATTGAGTCAGCTGTAACAACTGCGTGAGTGTGTGAGTGCCTGGAAACTAGTTTGAATAGATTAAATAGCAAACCAGCAATACAGAGTGGAAATAGTTAGCTTAAAGTAATTGAGAAAGATTGAGAAAGCTAAAAGTGATGGACATTTGTAAAATAGGTAAAAGTAATGGTTAAAGGTTAAAATAGTTAGCTAAAAGTAATAGATACAATCTTGATAAAGTAAGCTACAAGTACTGGATAAATGGTTAAAATGGAATGTTATCATTTATTGATAAAAGGTAGAAATAGTTGGATAAATGTAATGAATAAAAGGTTAAAATAGTTAGTGCAGGCGCACATACTGAGAGGTTTAAACCTCCACGCAGAGTTCCGGGGTTCGAAACCATCCTGTGACCATTTCCTGCATGTCTTCCCCCCCTCTCTCCCCTTTCTCATCTAACCGTCCTATCAAAACTTAAAGGCGAAAAAGCCCAAAAGATAATCTAAAAAAAGAAACAGTAAGCTAAAGTAATAGAGAAAATGTTGATATAGTAAGCTAAAAGCAATGGATAAAAAGGTCAATAATAGTTAGCTAACTAGTACTGGATACATGGTTTAAAAGCTAAAAGTAATGGATACAAGGCTGAAATAGTTAGCTAAAAGTAATGGATACAAGGCTGAAATTGTTAGCTAAAAGTAATGGATACAAGGCTGAAATTGCTAAAAGTAATGGATACAAGGCTGAAATAGTTAGCTAAAAGTAATGGATACAAGGCTGAAATAGTTAGCTAAAAGTAATGGATACAAGGCTGAAATAGTTAGCTAAAAGTAATGGATACAAGGCTGAAATAGTTAGCTAAAAGTAATGGATACAAGGCTGAAATTGCTAAAAGTAATGGCTAAATCACTCAAATGGATAGCTGAAAGTAGAGAATGAACCGTTTAGATAGCAAAACACATTGGACATATGAAAATAGTTAGAAATAGTAATGGATAAAATGTTGATTGATTGATAGCTTAAAAGCAAATGGTGAAAAAGCTCAAATGAATGGATAAATGGTTGAAAGTTCAGAAATCCGCTATTCCAATGTATGAAATGAAGTATGAAATACAACCCTGACCAAACCAACCTAAGCATGGACAATAAAACTATATAAAAATAATATCTACTTTTATATGATTCAACATGATAAATAACATCCATAATCCAACATCCATTTGAAAAACAGCAGCTCATTACAGATGGAAATGACCAAATGATTTGGGATCTCGAGCAGCTCCATAGATGCATTCTCTGCCTGGTCCTTGGGCTAGCAGGTTAATGGAGGTTCTATTTTACAAATCTAACTGGCATCTAGGTTAATGCAGGCAGCAAGAGGATTTTTTAATATTATTTGAGTGCGGTTGTAGGGACACAGAGGTCATTAAAGATAACCGGTAATTATAGTGATTTAATGAATTAATGATGAGCCAATCAATGAATTAGATTTTTTTTTATAATTGCTGTTAAAAATGAAATAGTCAAACACCAAGGGTATACAGTATAGAATATATATAAATAATTCATGTAATCAAACGTGCAATGCACTGCAATTTAAAGTCTCAAGGGACATTTGCGCTCCCTCCCCAAAGCTACATTACCGATGTTGGCCCGTCTCTTGATCTCTTTGCGACGGTTGGCGAACCAGTTGTAAACTTTTAGTGAGGTAACCCTTTCCAGATCAGACAGCTTCTTCCCTGAAACAAATCACATGGCAACGGGATCACTCTGTGCATCTTGTATCACTTACTCACAGTCACAATTATGTCTTGTGTGAATACATTTTTCCCCAGTCTGTTATCTCATTAATTTTATTTTGGGACCTGTTTTTTTTTTTTCTTCCATCTGTTCCCCTCAAGCTATGAATTCCTTTAATTTGTGCTTTTATAAACATGATTGTTTCATAACTGAGGACGGTAAAACATCTGTTGAAAGGAGATCACTTTTTATTCCACTGCATAAGGAAGGAGCAGAGCAAGCAACAGATGTGACACAGATGTTTGGTCTGTAAAATCCAGATCAAGTCCAAGAAACATTAGACCCCAAGTCACAAAAGAGCACCAACAAATAGTCACATATGATCCACATTTTTTGCTAAGTTGTTGCAGATCACTTTATCAATTAATCGAGTCTGCTCTGTAACAAACACTACATGACACACTAAATGTTTAAAGATGTCAAAGATGCAAAGCTGATTACAAAGTGTAGGATCAGTGTGTAGATAGACACAACGTCCTTGGTATTATTCAGAATATTTGCCTTTCATACAGAATTTGAATGTTAACATTAAGTCCTTCTTACAATGTGGTACACACATTCCTGGTTTCTGTGGTTTACCTACCTGGCTTCTGAATAACAGCGTTGCAGGCGTTTGCTATCTCCTCCCGTTTGGCCTCATCTGGGTACTGGTTGTCGTTGAAGTAGCTATAAATAGCAGAAGAGTCACACTGATTAAATGAATTTCACTACACAGAAACGATGTCAACAAACTGGAGTTATGTACACTCCCCGACCAAGCCAACATTGAGACTTTATGACTAGAGTAACAGGCTCATTGTCCAGACGTTTCCTCCGACAGGTTCGCAATGTTTCCTCAACTCCGTGTGGAAATAAAAGGAGAGTTATGAAACAAACTTCCATTTATCATCTCTATCCTGCAGGTCTTCATCCTCTTTCAACCCGCGCTCACCTCTCCATCACAGCCAGGCACTCTTTTCTCCAGGTGAAGCGACTTCCTCGACGCAGCCGGAAGGTTCCGGGGGCAGTGGTGATGGGGGGTGGGGTTTGCCTCCACTCCATTTCCTCCAGAGGTAACGGAGCTGGCCGCATGTTCAGAGTGGCACCTGGAGTGGAGGCCGCAGAATCACTGGTAAGTTACAAGTTAAGATTTAGTGTGGAAGTAGTCTGGATTGACGACAGTTCATTACTGGAAACAACACCAAACTTTGAGCTAGCAAGCTACATGCTGAAGATGGCAGTTTTTTAGGAAAATTAGGACCGTGCAACAAGACAGGCCTGCTTGGTTCTTTAGAGGAGTGACTGTAAAGATTTACAAAGAACATGTTAACAGCATTTAACTGGATGTTTTGGGACTGAATGGAGGGGATTACTGTGGACAAAGTAATATTACACAGGGCGATGCACAGGTAACCATGTATCCAGGTAAATGTTCCAAATGTTCCACCTAAACAAGTTCCTTCCCATTTTACAGATCCACCGTTGCCGCGTCCAGATAAGGCACCCTCCAAGACAACTGTGATTGGGTCAAGGAAATGCAAATAACCCAGTGATTTTTTAGCCTTTCCTGCAATGTATGCACGGTGCAGCCAGATTTTACTCTACAGCGCTGTGGAGATTGGTCTGACAATGCAAGACTAGTGGGGAAGTATCAAGCCACAATCAGCCTTAGGGACATTCAGTCTGCAGGTATATTTGTGGCTTGAAAGCACTAACT
>NC_048424.1:22575499-22585149 GCF_013103735.1 Etheostoma cragini
ATTTGCATTAAAACTCATTAAACTAGCCACGTTATAGCTAAGAGCTCCTAGATATATTATGGGGTCTGATTTAGAAGCTCACCCCCAGTATCATAACTTCATCTGACATGGACATTGTGAACGTGGCCTAACGGGTCGCCCAGCAACAGTCCAGGTAATCAGCAGTGCATGAGCGCGGCATCAGTTTCCACTGCAGCAGTGATGGAGGCGTGTGTGCGATGGGGCCGGGCCAGGCTGGGCCAGGCTCAGTCTGGCCAGAAATAGCATAGAGCAGTTTCAACTGCGGTCGGTGTTGGCACGGCTCCACAGAGGAACATGACGCAGAGGACAAGGCGTGGGATGTTGGCTGCCGGGCTACAGGAAGATAGCCTGGAGATCCAGCTCCAAATCCAAAAGATTAAGGGTCTGGCATCGACTAATGAAAGTCTGGGGGGGGCACCAAGCGTGCACTTGAAAATCTCACCTCACGCAATTGGATAACACCACAACAACACACTGAGTGAGGTATCCAGAGCCCCATACGCTTAGCTACCAGCGGAGCTAACTGGTAGATTAAACTGATATCATTTGTTCAACTCTCCTCTGGCCCCGCCTACATCAGATACACCGACATGATTGGTGCAGCTCGGCTCTGTCCCCGCCTATATCAGATACACCGATGTGATTGGTGCAGCTCGGCTACATGCGCATAGTTAATGAACAACATTACTCAATGCCAGAGTAACTCGTTGAGCATATTCAAATTGTGCTCTTGCGAGAACTCTGGATCTCCAGGGTAATGGGAAAAAGGAAGGACTGCGTATACGCAGTATGCTTCTGTGGAGAAGTCTATGCTTCTCCACAGAAGTATAGACTAATATTAAAACTACTTGATCAAGCAAACACTAAGGTTCATTTTGGTCTCTAGACCTGGCCTTGAGTTGAACTTTTAGTCACAAAAATGAGAAATTGAGACTTGATTGTTCTCAGACTTATGACTTTAAATGAAGAACATTTAACTGTCAGGTAATAATCTGATACCTCCTTGAAAAATAAAAAGACAGACAGCCAGGCCATGCATGTTCAGTAATTAGGCCCGAGAGCTGAACTAACATGTGTTATGTAGTGTTGAATTTATTCTCCAAGTAACTTCACAGAATTAGATAGGAAGCTGCAACAAAACAGCTGGAACCAATTACAAAACATGCAGGCAGCACGTCGACATCTATCATCTAAAAAGGTAAGCTAAAGTAACATTACCAAGTGCTGGGGATGGGACGTTGCATTCAGTTGGCTATCTTCGGGGCTGCTATTGGACGGAAGAGTTCCAGTTGCAGTCAACCAGCTAAACCTTCCTCTAGATGTTTGCCAAAGAAATATCAAGATGCTAAATAATGTTGTAGCTTCTCCTCACAAACTAAAGCCAGACAGTGAGTATTTTAGTGAACAACCTTCCGCAGTGGAGAGAACATGAAGCTGAGGTCAAGGGTGTAACTTTGGTTTGAGACATGGGAGTGACACACAACAGGGGGTCCTTTGCCAGAAATTTTTTTTTTGATTTCAATCCCCTTTCCTCCATTTCTACATAAATTAGGGACTAGATGTTACAAATCCAAGAAATTTAAGTTAATCATAATGATAAATTCTGCTAGAAAGAATAATTCTAAACTATGTGCAGTACAAGAAAAAGGTCTTACTTGCTTTATTGTTTAATATAGGGGTAATCGCCTAAAACCTGAGGGAATCCTTTTATAGAGTCAACAATTTTGAAAGTGCGGCTGGAGGGAGGACATGTCCCCCGTCCCCCGTCCCCCGTCTCCAGTGATAATTACATCCTAGGCTGTGGTACACAACAAAGATGTCAACCTCAAAATGCTTGGAAGACTTACAAATTAAAAATGCATGAGAAAAATGAGAAATGTCTTTAGTTTTTCCAAAAGGGTAACATTTGACTAAAACTACTGACACACGTTGCTCAAAGACTAAGCTAAAACTGAATAGTAAATTTAGGGGCTAAAGTGAAGCTCTGACACACTGCTACTGTTACAGACTCTCCACCAGACTCCAAGTTCACATCACACTTCATAAGCTTCCACTGACATATAAAGATATGAGGCCTTATAAAGTGTATCTTCTATCTCACTGAACCACCAAAACCAAAAGACAGTAGCTAAGTAGACTTCTTGTACATATCTCATTAACAGTCTAACAGAAACCACTGCTGGCAGCTGGGGTGTGTCCCTACTGTGCTTCCTTTCTCTGGAGTCGCCTCCCTGCTGCGTGCTAGTTAGTGAAGCAAACTCTTCTGCTATCTTTACATCCGATGTTAAAACTCGTCAACTGTTCACTGCAGCGGATCTACGACCACGTTCAGTTGTTGAAAACACAGGTTTTAAAAACACGTGCTGAAAGATATTGAGATACAAAATTCCTTCTCATCCACATTTCAGCCAGAAAGTCCTACCCCCCCCCCCCCCCATATATTTATTACAATTCCTTTAAAATTTTGTTTAAAACATTTTTTTGTTGATAAATGTTCTTCATCTGTCCTATAAAAATAAACGCCTAAAATGCCCGAAAAATAATCTAAAAAAACAACAAAAGAACTTCAGGATAAACAAGCACAGGGAACAGGGAATTTGTTTTCCTTACTGTACCAAAAATGAACCAAACCATGACTTCAAAACCGTGGTGCGTACCCAACCGTGGTTTTGGTGTACCGCTACACCTCTAATTGATTGTTACCATTAAAAGGGCATATGTGTTCAGATGTCAGCCAAACTGTTGGAAACTTGACAAAATACTAATTACCAAAACAAATGTCAACTTTTTTCCAACTAGAGTTTTGCTAAGCATTCACAGTGACTAAAACTACGTTCTGTTATGGCCTTGATGACTACACGGACAATGCTGGAATTGTTTATGCCAGACATTCATACGGTGTTCATTCCGTATAATGTTCCCAGCTGTTTATTAAGTTACATAAACACAGAGTCAGGAGTGAGCAGTGCAAGCGTGGAAAGCCGCCGATGTGTACCTGGCGTGGTCTTCTCCAGCGTGTACCAGCGGTAGAAGGCCCTCTTCTTCTGCTCGCTGAGGTCGGAGCCGTGCTGTAGTAGCCAATGGGAGATCCTGCTCTGGCTGATGCCTGGAAAGCAGCCAGACATCAAATTACAAACAGAGTCTTTTGCACCACGTCCAGGCCCAATTTGTAGACAAGGATTCAAGAGAAACAGAAGTCAATACTAGGAGGGGGTGGGGGGGTAGGGGGGGTGCCTAGAAACACTCCTGGGCACTTTAACTCCTTTCTACTTGCTTGATATTTTGTTGAAGTAAAACTCAGGATCTGTCTTATGTCCAGTACGTTTGCAAAGGTAGATACCAGTATTTTTGTACAGATTTCACAGCACCTGTGTTCAATAAAAATGTGTTAAAGACTTTTATTTCTTCTTCTTCTGAATTCCAATCTGGTCACTGTGAAATAGTCACTGAACTCAGAAACATGTAAATATGAAATGCTATTTCCAGACTGGAAGACTCCAGCTGACAAAATTGCTTTTAATGCATCACCACAAATTATTCATCTACAAAAAAAATGTATAATTAAAACAGTTTGAGCGACTAAATAATTGACGTTAAATTGATTCATTTAAGTTTTACAGACACTTGTCAATAATGTCTGTTGCACTGACAACTGATGACTCCATAATACGCATTTAAAATATCCCCCCCAGACATGTTTTAAGACATGTACTTATCCAATGTGTGTCTGATTTTTCAACAATGCTCTCAAAATATATATTTTCTCCTTCATTAAAAAAATATTGTTCATTTCAAAAGTTTAACAATTAGACACAAGATGGCTCCCACTTCACTGAAAAGGCCATTCTCAACTAGTCTGACTCTCAAAGCGTTGAACTGTGATTTCACCAACTCCTGCGAGCACGTCCATGTGTTAAACTTTTAAAAAGGTGAACACATAAACTTCACCAGATTGATTAAAAACGGCATTCTAGCAACATAATGTTGCTCGGGTTTGAAATTAATTGACACGAAAAATGTAGGTTTCCCAAATAAGTCAGTAGTAACATATGACAAAAGGAGGGGAGCTGTTTAAGCTGAGAATGATGACATGTGATGTGCATTCTCCTTAGAAAACATTAGTTGTTAGAAATATCTCACTATATATTGGCTCTAGAAGTGTTTTAGTCAACTTTTTCTTAAAAAGAGAACAGAAAATAACAATACTCAATTTACTAGAGGTGTGGAGAGATCTCGTCCCACAAGATTAAAATGTGACGATACTTCTCTTGTCTTGCGGTATTGGTTACAAGTCCAGAGCAACCCCCAGTAGATTCAGTCTAACTTCATTGGTCTTATAATACATGTACATTTGTGAAAGCACTAATCAAAACTACAATATCGTTGTGGTCTCGATATCAAGGTATTTGGTCAAAAATATTTGATATTCTCCATATTGCCCAGCCCTACTCTAAGTTCACTTTTTCAGAGCAGTAGAGGAGTAAAAAGCTGCCTTGTAAAACCCAGCGTTAGAACGTCAGATCTCTCTCTCTCTCTCTCTCCCTCTCTCTCTCCCTCTCTCTCCCTCTCTCTCTCTCCCTCTCTCTCTCTCTCTCTCCCTCTCTCTCTCTCCCTCTCTCCCTCTTATATTGCTTAACATGTAAAATGTACATTTCAACTGGAGAGATGCACATTTAACAAACAAATGTGCGCAACAAAAATTTAAATTAAAAACACTGCAGGCTAAACTACTTAAATCGGGCGGGTTTGTTCAGGACAACCCCCGTCTGTCGCTAGCAATGACGATGCAGTGATTAGTGACGATTCTCTCCGTCCAATCAGTAGTCTGCAGGTTTTCACCTCACCTTTCGCCTCAGCTCACTTGGAACCTCGATGGAGGCGGTACTACAAAAAGTACCTGTTGGCAGGAAAAACGGCAATACTTTCAGCAAAGTGTGCGAGTACTGCTACTAACCGGTAACTTGTGCCACCACTGCCTGAGAGATCCTCCTGTTCCCCAGGAAGGCTTTGATCTCCTCTTTCACCATGCTGCCGTCCCTCCTACACAAACACAAACACACACACACACACACACTGAAGTGTCTGAAAAACCAAGCTGACAGAGGAAAACGTCAGACAGCATTCAAAAGGACCGCACATTTTATAAAAATAAATAATTCTGTAAAGGTGAGGTAAAACATAATTGCAGGACCAAAATCAAAACTTTTTGTAGTTTACACATATACAAACACTGCATATGAATTTACAATCTATAAGACATGTGAGGGAGAGATTCAAAAACGCCTCAGAGAAACTAAAATACTACAAGATACGTAGTGCAGATACAATGCCTGACACGATTTCTGCATGGCGAGAATTTTGTTATTTACATGTTTTTGTGGTGCGAGCTGCCGTATCATCATTTAACCCAGCATCAACGACAAAAGCATACATGTGGCACGCTTTTGGTGTTGGTTCTGAGTCCCTTTACATCCAACTCAAGAACATTTGTTTGGTATATTGTACAATAACTAATTCACATGTCAGGTAATCAAACCTATGTTTTTGTATTTTATGTATTCAAAGAGAAACTACAAAACCAATGCTTCATTTTAATATATTGTTTTTGTGCTTTTCATTCATGGCTCCCACATAATCAACGTTTCATTTCAGAGGAACAGAGAGGCGAGGACAACGCATTTTAATTAAATGGACCACAATCAAGTAATCCTTTTTTTTTTCTTTTTTTTTTTATGTATGTGACAGACTATTTCCACTATCTTAGTCCTCAGTGGGGAGAAAAATAAAATGTGCACAGACTTGCTTGAGGGTGGTGAGTGAACATGTGCAGTTACACAGTGTACCCACCCTGCCTTCTGGCTTTGAGCCCAATCCCCTCCCTTATGCATAAACAATTACATATACATGCTGTACATACAGAGAGCCACGCACCAACAAGCGTATGACTGTCTCGGCTTCAGTCCTACTGATTGCAAACACCTGTCCAATGTGTATACTGCTTGGTGCATTTATCCATACTAATAGTGCATACTTTTTTTTTCTTTTACCCGAAGGGCGTCTAACCCCACCCAAGCTGGAACAGCACTGACGTTTAAACCATACAATCCCAACAGCCTCTGAACCAGTCATCATCCAAGGTTCACACATTAAAAACGGAGAAACGCATCAAAGTCCTGAGTGCTCCGTTGGCATATTGCTGAAATGAAAATGCGTCACGACTCTTGACATCCAGCATCGATATCCTCCACACCAGCCTCTTGCAGAGCGGCTAAAATTAGAGCTAAAAAAAACCTGCTGCCGTATCAACACCGGTGAATCAATGTAGAACAGGCTGCTGTACAAGACGGAGGAAGAGTGGGAAGTGAGGAGGGAGGATGGGGAGGGATGGGTTTGTTGGATGCCAACTCAAAAGGCCAAAACCCTATGAAGATGGAAATGGGCACTTAAAAGAGAGAGAGAGAGAGAGAGAAAAATCACAAAGGCACGGTGGGATTGTTGACAAGCTGAAAGTGTGTGTCACACACCTGCAGCCCCGCCGCGCGAGACGCTGAAGAGTCCTACCAGGCGGAGAGGACGAGGGCTTTTGAATGCTACTTAACTTCTTGGGCTGTCTAAACAGGACATGTAATTGAATGCATAGGCAGCGGGAATGAGCACCCGGGACAGCTAGTGCAGTGCAGAGGATAGAGCCCGAGCTCCAAATGTCTATTATAATTCTGCATGCTCATACAAGGCAGCAGAAGGAGACGGCCCAGGGGTAAAGTGCTCAACAGAAGAGAAGAGGTGGCCTGGGATAGATTATTAACACTGAACCTGTAACAGTAATGGGCGTGGAAGAAAATGTCATACCTAATAGTTTTTACTTTCATCTTATATACAATATTATTGTTCTGCTATGCATTTTAATCCTTTCGGGTTTGAAATGAAATGTAGAAAATTAAGATTTTTCAAAACAAGTCAGTAGGGACACAATGAAAAAAGGAGGGAGCGGTTTTAGCCCAAAAACAGTGTGCAGCCATGATGACATTTTCTAATTTGTGTTCATAAGAAACCCCCCTCTAGCGTAGGCATCCAGGTCATAGTATCCAAGGAAGGATTCAAATCCAGGCAACTGGACTTGTTTAAAGATGTTCCAAACACGTTTCGTCTCTTATCCGAGAGACTTCTCTGAGAGTTCTGATTGAAGTGTGGGGAAAATCACCAATACCCCAGAAAAGTTAAATAGCTGGCTTTCCCTACTGTTGAACCAGAACTGGAGACGTCTCTCGGAAGAGAGACAAAACGTTTTAAGGGCACCTTTTAACCCAGTCCAATTGCCCTAGATTTGAATCCTTGAATCAAATCTTGAGCCTTTAAATCAATATCGTGACATTTTCTGAATCGTGAACCCCTAATGGCCACATGCCTCAGCTTACTTGGAACTTCAACAGAGGCAATACTAAAAAAAAGTACACGTTGGCAGGTACCAAGGTCTTTTTTTCATAATGGTAAAAATGCCAAGAAGGTCTCATTGTAGCTGCACATCCTTAAAAATGTTCCCCATCAGGGCTACGTAGCCTACAGGGAGCCTCTATACAGTAACTGGGATTGGCCGGCTTGAACTGGCTTATGTTATTTAGCAAAGACATTACCAGGGCAAAACTTCTCCCAGATTTTTACACCAACAGAAAAGGTTAAACTGCAAATGAAAAGGTAAACTCTCTCACAGAAGTGACAAGAAGTCTCCCCATTTTCAATTAGTGTCAACAGTGTAACCAAAGACTTCAGGATGGTATGGAATGTGCCCATGATTAGTCAAATTCATTAAATGGCATAATTACAGATTGGATAAAAAGCTTTTAAGCACAACTCAAACTTCTTCTCCCAATAACAGAATAGACTCCTGCTGCATCCTGCTACGTCCACCAATGGCCTGCTATGCCACGCTATGCCACGCTACACCCTGTAACGCCCTGCAGCGCCCTGCTACCACATTAACTACTACGACTACCATTTGTAGTCACTGTTCCATTATCCTTATTGTGACTGTTATTGCCACTGTGCATCACAACCCCAACCGGCACCGTCAGACACCGCCCACTAACAGCCTGGGTCTGTCCCAGGTTTCTTCCTAAAAGGGTGTTTTTCCTCGCCACCTGACTTTACTAATTACTTGCTTTGAGGGGGGGAATTAGTAGAAGTGTTGGGCTTTGTAAAATATAGAGTGTGGTCTAGACCTACTCTATCTGTAAAGTATCTAACAACAGAAAAGGAGGTCAGACTGATATGGTCACACTTCTTTAAAACAAACAAATCATGTAGCCACAGACACAGTTATTTTACAATTTAAAAAAAACTGACGTTCTTGGGCTCCTAGACAGCTCAGTTGGTAGAGCGGCCATCCATTTATAGAGGTTTATCCCTCAACGCAGCGGGCTGGGGTTCAACTACGACCTGCGTCCCTATGCTGCATGTCACTCCTCCCCCTCCTTCCCCTTTCATCTTCAGCTGTCCTATCCAACATAAAAGGCCTAAAATGCTCTAAAAAAACCCCCCAAAAAACATAAAACTTGTTCAACATAAAACTTTGTTTTATTCAAAAGCTCAAGCCTTGCTACTAAATGGACCTGAAAGTGAGAAATGTTTTCTCAACTTCTGTTTCCAAGGTCCAGAATAAATTTTAAACGTCAGTTTGCCAAGACAAGAAGACAAAATGACATACTAAAAGGAACACTGTTTGTTGAAATAGGGTTATTCACCGCCTCCTCTATATTTATATAGGTGGGCAAACGCATTTTGTCTATATTGGGTAGAAGCACAGCCAAAACACTGCTATTAATACAATAATTGTACTATTGGACAAAACCCTAACCCTAAAAAATGACTTTGGGGTAAACTCGGGCCATGTCCCGCATTTGAAAGTCCCCTTACAGCATCATATTCCATTGAATCCTAATTGTAATCTGCCACCAGAATTTTACGTTTTCCTTGAAATAAAGATGTTTTAACTATGAATTGGTGGCTAACAATGTATCAGAATGCAGGAAATTAAGTCTTTGACCTCCACCCACCCCGGTCAATGGGCCCATTCTGAGCCAGGAAAACCCCTGACTTGCTGCTGATATACTGTCAAGGGCTACAAGAACCACACTATAGCTTTGAGGGGAAATTTTCCCTGAACCCAACTTTTAGAGCTCACTCCTCCCTGCGTTTCTACTGACCTCAACAGCTCCTCCACCTTATCGTCGATGTCCAGGTCCTCCTCTGTGGCTTCGAACCCAAACGCCCGCGCTGCCGCCGCACTGTTCACAGGGTATCTGGGAGGGGACAGCTTCCCGTTGGGCGTGGCGGCTAGGCTATCCCGCCCGTTCTGCGTCAGAGCCACCAGCGAGACTGGCGAGGGCAAGATGGCGGAAGGCGGTGGTGGGCCCGGAGGCGGGGAGGTATCGTAGCTGTTGCTAGGTGAAGGCGAGAGTCCCCCCGCGCTGCCGAACTGCGTCTGCGTGGCGGTGGAGATTTTGGAGGTGGTGGAAGAGGAGGCGGCGGCGGAGTGATCGCCTCCACTGCCGCTCTCACCGCTGTTGCCGTTGCACATTGCGGAAGAGGTGGCGGTTGCTGAGGCAGTGTTGTTATTGTTGAATGATGTAGTA
>NC_048424.1:22585249-22587573 GCF_013103735.1 Etheostoma cragini
CTATGCCGATATGACGAATGCTTTGAAAAGGGGTCACTGGCATTTTGCTACATCTGTGTTTGTCTAAGCTGTGCAGAGGACAGAAAAGACCAGAAATGACTCAAGACAGTGTGCAGTGCTTTGGAAGTTACCAAGAAGGAAACTAATATTACCGTGACAAATATAAGCTTTTAGGTCTGTAACTCTAAGCTTAAAAAAAGGAAAAGAACAATTGCCGCCAACATTTCAGACACAGGGGAAAGTCACTTTGAGCAGGCACTGAAATACATTACTTCTGTACCACAGGGTAGCTTAGTGGGACTAGAGAACATGGACTAGTTTCTGGAGTTATCATTAAGAATCCATAAGGAATGCTACTAGAAAAGCTATAAATAATTGACAAGCAGTTACACTGCAAACCCTGTCACACCCAGGGGGGTGAGCTACATAAAATCAAAACTACACCTGCCAAGCTGGTTACTTTAACTTGAATTTGAACTTGGATTTGTAACATGCAAGTGGATGCACCAATTACTACCTCAATAGTCAGAGAGACTTATTAGAGATATTTTGCATTGAAGGTTGCACACAACATGAGAATCATTAGCCCATCCTGGTCAAGTATTTACAAAGTTAACGCTTCAATTTGGCTCGAGTTTAACCTACACTTACAGTAGCCCCCACAGTGGGCCACAGATTCAGCCCAATATTAAATCAATGCACAACACTGGTTACATAACACAGAGTGGACAGAAAGAAGGTAAACCTGCTTATACTTATAAGACATGAGCAACTGGAGCGGGTCTGTCTTTGCCAGATAGTAAACCAAACTTCTTTTCCACATCCCTAACGGAATTGAAAACCCTCGGTAACAGTCCAACCAACTCGTCAAAGCTCAAAATAGAAAAACCAAATCACAGATTCTAAGAGATAACAACCGCCGAAAAATCACGTTGTGATTTGCATCATGCGAAATAAAAAAAACGGAAGCGTTCTTACTGTACTTTAATACAGGTCGCATGCATAATGCATCAGATATTTTCAGTATAAACTAAAGCCGTTTCTTTGGCAGTGTAGTTTTTGGTCCATGTGTTTTTGTTTTGCTGACTATGGGGCCTGCAGTGAGAGAACAAATCTGTCTCCGTCTCACCGCCGCAGGCAAGCCGCTGGTGATGCCAGCTTTCACGCCCTTTGCCCAAAAGCTAACGTTAGCAATATGTGTCGTAGGCAGGCGGACAGTGCCCCGTGCGACGTCGAATTAACAAGCTTGCAACCTCTAACCAACAATAATTTATTATTATTATACCAACTTCTGCTGCTACATCTATACTGACGACACTGCATAGGCATCACAGAGGACAGCTAGCAACTTCACATAGGCTATTTCGGTAGCACTGTATGCACTGGGGTTGTGGAATGATTAGCATAACAAGCTAGCCCTGCCAGGGTTGATACTAGCTGACGTTAGCCGCTGTCGCTGGCTAGCGAGCGTTTCATATTCATAACATTACTTTCCTTGTTGTAGATAGCTAAGTGCATGACTTACCTCAGTTCAAATCGTCCACTTAACCATTTAACTGTATAACCTGAGCAAAGACCCGTTGTGTCTTTACTGGAGCCGAACAATAACGCAATATGATATACAGTGCCCCGTCCGACCCCTTACCAAGGATTTCTAATCAGAGGCGAATTATTTGCCTCTCTGCTTTGTCTGTCTGACAACAGCCATATTGACAACTAACACCTCGGAGTAGCTCTGAGGGAACTGTAGTTTTACTCTCACGGAGGCCCCTACCTTGCGCCGGCTTTCTTTACACTACAAACTACAAGTCCCCGAAACATAAGCGAGGGGGGAGCTGATGGCTTACTGATCTACAGTTGTCTCAAAGGGCGATGCAGTTTTGAATGTGACCACAGCGGCGTCTGCCGTCAACCCTACCGCTGCTGCTGGAAGCTGCGGCACCCTACGGTGGCACCCTAGGGTGGCACCTCACTAGCATGGACAGGTAAAGAGCCACCCACTGGCACACATCGCTAGATAAGTAACCGGTTACATGAGTAAATGCCTTACATTTGCAAATCTGTTGAGTGGAAAGTTTACAAAAATCTAATTGTAGTTTAGAAATGAAGTTATTTCCCTATATAAAAACAAGGTAAAGGCCATCTTATTCTTAGAAATAGAAAAGCTTAAAATGAATTAATCAATCAAGTAATTAGAATCATTATCATCTCTAAAAGCAGACCCACCTTTGTTTTTTATCCACAACAAGGCTAGGATTAAGTTATTAAACGTTCCTACCTATTTACATATTTTTATAGTGTTTCGGATTTGCAGGGGGGGGGGG
>NC_048424.1:22587673-22608150 GCF_013103735.1 Etheostoma cragini
CAGATACAGTATTAGGGGACCACTAAGGTCTATATGAAAGAGACTTCAGATACAGTATTAGGGACCACTAAGGTCTATGTAAAAGAGACTTCAGATACAGTATTAGGGACAATCAAGGTCTATGTAAAAGAGACTTCAGATACAGTATTAGGGACCACTAAGGTCTATATAAAGAGACTTCAGATACAGTATTAAGGGACCACTAAGATCTATATAAAGAGACTTCAGATACAGTATTAAGGGACCACTAAGGTCTCTATAAAAGCATCCGAAGAGCACCATGTCATGGGACCTTTACGCTGTGGCTGCTCCCTGTTCGGATTGTTAAGTCATGTGACGTAGGTGATACCACATCCAAACTACAACAGAAAACCCACAATTGTGACAAAATCTGTCCAATCAGAATTTTCTGTTTCATGACTAAAAAAACGTTTGAACGTACACGTGTTCCACCAAAATAAGTTTCCTTCCCGAGGCTATTTTGCAGCGGCACCGTGTAGAGCTTAGCGTCACCCAAGATGGTTGTGATTGGTTTAAAGAAATGTTTTTCTCCCATCCCGAAATCCTGTATGGACTAGCCAGACCCTCCTCCGCAGCGCTGTGGAGGAAGGTCTGGCAACACGGGACTGTACTGCTCATAGCATTCTCTGCACACTCCAGAAAAGCAGGTTTTGGTGACACACTTGTGAGTTTTAATCAAAGAAACAACTCAAATAAACTCTTACTTTGTAACTTATGGTTGGAGCTAACAGGAAGAAGAACAAGTCAGTGTCAGGAAAAACCCTATGGATTGTAATCGTCTGCATATAGTTGGACTCAGAGATCATTCTGTGAAACTCTGAGCAGCGCAAATAGAATGGTATAAGTGCTCTGTTCTCCATTAACAGGCAATGCTTTTGAATGAGACAGACGTTCTGCCACAATGGAGGTGTTAAGTAGTCAGAAGCATTTTGAAACACAATAGAATAGGATGAATATTAATGCTGTTAGAGCAGTTAGGTCTTTGACCTAACAGTCATGAATAATGCATAATGAACTCATAGTGCTCACAAAAGGTCCTCATGGTGCCATATTTACAGTCCTCTATGAGGGATACATTGGAGTGTCAAACTCAACTCCAAGGGCCAGACATGTATAGTTTATTGACATGCAAACACACACATACATACACATACGCAATTTCCCCTTTTTCTTGGGATCAATAAACATCTATCTATCTATCTATCTATCTATCTATCTATCTATCTATCTATCTATCTATCTATCTATCTATCTATATATCTATACATGGAAGAAGTAAAATATCTTTGACTGTATAACTGCATGTTACTTTTTTATTTACTTTTTTTTGTACTTTTTTGTCCCTCTTTCAGACTTTAGTCGCATTTCTGTCGACATAAAGCAACAGCGTCTCACGGCCTGTCACGGCCGTTATTTAAATCTATTAATTTGTGTACGTGGACACGTTTCTGTAGTTTTTTTTCGTTGTGGTGGCCACAAATTTTTATTCTAATGTATGTCAATTTCTCCTTTTTTCATGGTGCTAAGCCTGTATTGGGAAGCATCCGTACGGAGGTACAGAGGTTGGACTCAGGAAAAGAACAACGGGGAAAGGACACATCACACGCCGGGACACGGTCCGTGGGGTTACTTGCGACTACAACGGAACGGTTGGGTTTAGGAAAAGAAATATGGGCAAATGAATCGCCACAAAAAGAGGACAATCCCTGGTCTCTGGGGGGAAAGTCCTGTGTTGTTTGACCCGTCCACCCCTCAACCAACCTCCCTGTGCAGATTTTCGGCACTATTCCTATTCCCCATGACGATCTCTATGATAACGCTACAATTCAGAAACAGATGTGGAACACAACCTGAACAAGGCATCAGTTGTGGAGCAAATCTAATTAGGTGAGAGTGAAAGATATTTATGGGTTGACCCTGATGGACTGTGTCATGTAATGCACTTTGAACAGCAGAGGGAAACTACGACCATCTTAATGGCTTGTAATTTCGGAGAGCACTCTAGTTCTTTTCTCTTGTAGCATTTCTTCTTGGCATCCACCTCCCTCCACCTCCTCCATTCTGATCATGTTTTACGTGCGGCAGAGACATTGTTGTAGACTACTGCCATAACTGGGATTACTGAAAACTTGAATTACAAAACAGAACATTAGTTTTTATTAAAAGATTATTAAATATATATTCACTATCTGCTATTGATCCTTTCTCTGAGATTTAAGCACTTTAAAATCATTCATCCTTTGGATCTTTTTAGAAAGCTATAATGTAGCAGTAATAGGTCTAATAGTTTTTATGGCAAAAGCCTCCATACAAACAGTCAAGGCAAAGTGACTCATTTTGGAGCCAAAAAAAGAGCTAATTGTAAAAGATTTTTTTTCAGTTTAGATCATTTCTATAAGGTGTCCAGAACAGCATACTAAAAGTCCTAAGAAAGCCTTGTAATGTAATAGAAATGTGTTCCAGTAAGGCCAGGCAACCATACACCCCAATGGGGCTTTTTTCTTCCTTTACTCCTATCAAAATGAAACTTTAACCAATGAAAGTGTTCATGAAAAGTCAAATCTTTTGTATTACAAGTTTCTTTGAAAATGAATTTTAATATGAAAATGGGCTATAGACTAATCGAATATTGCCCAAATATACCCACATAGGCTTATTTTTTTCCCTTACTTCTACCACAATAAAACTTTACACAACAAAATAGTCCCATCGGGGTATGTTGCCTGGCCTTAGGCCTTACTGGCACACATCTCGGATTGATGAGAATTAACCAGATTTCCTCAGCTAGGATTTCTTAGGACTTTTAGTGTGTTGTTATGCTAGTTTGCCTGAATGGACTAAAACTGAAAAAGTGACACTAATGGTGTTTTATTTATTCACAATTATAACTTTCGAAATAGAATATTGATTCAGTTCTTCCGCTTTTTTCAACAGCCTTTATGAACACCTAGCCACAAGTATCCCTTTGTCCTTATTTTTACTAGACCCCTTAATAAAATTCAATTCAATTCAATTCAATTTTATTTACAGTATCAATTCATAACAAGAGTTATCTCAAGACACTATACAGATAGACCACACTCCAGAATTTACAAGGACCCAACAGTTCTAGTAGTCTCCTCCAGAGCAAGCAACAGGGCCACAGTGGATAGGAAAAACTTCCTTTTAGGCAGAAACCTCGGTCAGACCCAGACCCAGACCCAGACCCTTGGTAGGCAGTGTCTGACGGGCCGTCAGAATGACAGCAGGATAGACTTCAAATACTTACGAGAAAAACTACTAGACTAATATAAAAATAAGCTTCTGTACCACTACATACAGACTTGGAGAAGACTGTTTCCTCCTCCTAGTGCCCTTCGAAGTTCCCTACATTTTCCCAGAAATCTCCTAATGGCTTTCGAGTGCAAACAAGAAGAACTCAGTGCGCAGCTGCCCAGCAATGGTTCATGCTTGGCTAGTGGGTACATCAGCATCCGGCAGAAACTAAATTAGAGGACCAGGAATACTTTTCCTATCGCCCTGAGTGCTCAGCGGGTTTTTGGCTTTCGTCTCCGGTGGGTGCTCCATGTGAGTATGCAGCTTGGCTGTGTGAGAAACACAGAGAACCGCTGCGAGGTTAGCTGGCAGCGGCTAGCAGCGGCACTCAGCTAACATGAACTTAAAGCTAGCTAGCAGGCGTCGGCGTCGGAATGTTTAACGCTAGGTGGGGAAATAAGGTGGAAACACAGAGTTAGGAGCACCCGGGGATGATGAGACAACGTGGCGGAATGCTGCGGCTTCGCTAAATGAATTTGGTAATAAAGGTTACCGCTAGCTTGTCTGATTCGGCTGTGATTTGACATTTACGCTAAGGGTATAATAAATAACGTCATCTTAATTGACACAAGAACAGGTTCCAGCCTAAAGCTAACGTTTAAAAACTCCTAACATACAGTTTGAATTTAGCTCATTTACGCGAGAGTGAGGTTAGTTTTAGTTGCTGCCTAAGAAAGTCAAACATTTAATGTTCATTTAATTGTTTTTCAGACTCGCATTGAGACCTATGTTATTAGACCATTTAAATGTGTGCATCATTTGCGTATTATTAGTTTGCTAAAACATGTCAGAAAGCGTCTTATGGAACTAAAGGACTAGCTCCGTGCACATACACGCCCGTGCGGTGCTCTCCTGTCAGCGGACCGATAGGGAGAGAGGTGCGGGCTCGCTGTCTCTGAAAAGGAGTTGCTAAACTCAGTTATTTGAACACCTGCTTGTGTTCGCAGGGAAGGGAAGTCCTATTTCACTGTCAAACAACTGCATTCAAATGGAATTATCTGTCTAATTCAAACAATCTGACACTTTAGCTTCATGATCTGCACCAGCTAGATTAAACCCAACCCATTTAAATCCTCTTTCCTTCTGTCTTCTCGGTCACAGAGAATATCACCGTTGACTTCTTATATATATATTTTTTTAAAGATTATTTGAGGCCTTTATTTTGGTAGGACAGCTGAAGACATGAGAGGGGAGAGAGAGAGAGAAAGGAAATGACACCTGGCTAAATGACTTTTTTGGGGAAACCCTGTATACAAAGACCTACAATTAGATATTCCAAGGCTTCTAGAGGTGCTCTATTACAAACATTAAAGTTACTAGCCTATGTGTGAACTAGACAGTAAACTTTTTAAATATGTCCCATGACCTTTTCATCATGTGAAAACGAACCCTTTACTCTCACATTAAAACCCAAGAATGTAGGGCACCATCCAACACATCTCTCTCATTCATGTGGAATGGTAGCATACCGCCAAGTCAGCTCCAGGTTTTAATTAAGACAAGGAATTGCCTAGTTCTAGAAACAGGAAAAAGGATGGTTAATACCTTTTGCATATGGAGTGGTTACTTAGTTTGTGAGGGTTTCTCTCACAAGCATTAGCAAACTAATCCTCTTCTCATAGCTTCCCGACGTGTTATGAAAGTGACCAGCAGCTCCTGAGCTGCATTACTGTATAAATGTGGAAAATAAAAGGCAAAGAAGAACGATGGGTCAGAAAATATATGGCTTCAACACAGCAATAGTGCTGATACCTTAGAAGTGTTGGGTAGTGGAGGGCGACCAATGGTGGTTTTGCAGAGCCAATATTGATACCAACTATTGTTGTTGTTGTTATTATAATTACTATTATTATTATTATTAGTACTAGTAGTAGTAGCAGTAGTAGTTAATGAAAGTTTGGTTAAATGCTTTTGGCAATTTTGTAATAAAACTGAAACTTTTAACACAATAAAAAGACATCTCAGAATTATTTTCTGTTAGTTGAAAGAAAATACGAGTAGGAAGCACTGGCATTCTTCTTTTAGTTTTGCCTTTTACATTCAATGTTTAATTTAAGTAAAAATAATGTTGGAAATGAACTCCTTAAACCTGCATTCTATCTGAATTCCTGCAGGGGGGGGGGGACGGGGACTCCTTAAACCTGCATTCTACCTGAATTCCTGCAGGGGGGACACGTGTGGTTCTAGGAGGTCGGTTTCTGTAGAAGTCTATGATCAAGTGACCCACTTCTCACTTGATTTATTACCTCAGTCAACATTTTCATAATGAGTTTATGGTCTCAATCGCTAGTTTGAAGTTTTCTGCAACACAGAAGGATTTTCATTATTGGAATTATGGTCCTTTTAATTAAAAAAAAAAAAAAAAGCAGGGGAGTTTTTTATGGCGTGGCTATAATGTTATTGCCAGTGAAAGTGTGTAACGTAACGTAGAGTGTAAGCAGCTCCTCCCTCTCGCCCCCCCTCACTCCTCCCTCTTGTCTAAAAGCGCCACATCCCCAACCAGGAGGGATGCGCCCGTCACGGCAAACTCAACGCCTCCTAGTAGATCTCCACAAACCGATGGGTGACATCACACGTGCTCTGTCCATTCCTATTAACAGTGATGGAGTGCAGCCCTAGTGTGATGTCCAGCCCACGTCCAGACACATTCCATCAACAGCGAGTGACCCGGGGTACTTGTTAGCGTGTAGTATCCCTGAAGTGTGGAATGTTGGGTTGCAAAAGGCTTTGTCAGCCTAGGTGTTGCTGCCTTGTATCTAGGCAGATCAAAACAAAAGTTAGAAATTCCTGTTTTTGTTGATCTAAAGATTTGTGGGAGAGATGTGGGTTTTGCTGGAAAATGTTTTTTCTGTGATTTGTTAATTCCTTTTCTCTTTTTCAGAGTTTCTTGGAGGCTACCAAGGTGAGATCAGCGCATTGCTGTCAAACGAGGAAACGCAAACCCAGAGTTCATCCTAATAACTCGGAGCTGTAAGTACCTGGAACATATTCAACATCTTCAAACCCACACCCCAATCTAACACATAATCTAACACCAATCTAATTCACTTCATGACTTATAGGGCTGGCTTTTATTCAACAGTTTTTATGATTTTACAAGGTTTGTATTAATTCTTCATTGCATTGTGGGGCGTCTGGTGATTCCCACCCCTACACCCAACCCACAACAAATGTCTCAACGTCCGCCGTACTACAACCAAAAAGCAAATGATATGACCGTATCACAGTAGCAGCTCCCCTTTTGTCTTCTTCTTTTACAAATCGGTCAAATGGCTCCAGATTTGCTCATACACCCCCAATTTAATACATTTATAAGGGGGGGGAATCACCAGTGGCTCCACGATAGAATATTATCGCAATTCTTACAGTATGTCACAATATGATGTCATAGCGATTTTAATTATATCACAGTATTCTTCAATATATTGCAATTTATTACCCCTTTTCCAAATTCAAATTGGGTCCCCGAAGGAAAACTGCCAACATCTGTTATACCTAAAAAAGAAATTCATAGATTGAAAAAGCAATTGATTTTCAGTACTTAAAACTTTTATACAATAAAAGACTAATTTTTGGCGCCAAAGTATCAATACGTTATTGCTACGGAAAATATTACGATACTTAGTTGTATAGCTCCCCCCCCCAATATATATAAGTCCCTTCCTGGACATACATTGTACCATATTCTTGATCCAAGCACCAATTGTAGGTGCCTCCATTTTCTTCCAGATGAGAGCTGTAGTTCTTTGTGCATGTAGTTTAGCAAAATCAATACACATATTTTCTTGGGGATTCAGTCAGATTTGTAGATTTTGTTTTTCGTCCCGTGCATTTGTTCCCTACTCCCTGAGGCTGGACTGTCCTGCCTGATTCTCTTGTAGTTACATGTATGATTCAGAAAAGGCCACTAGGGGGCGGTCTTATGCTTGCTATTCCCCACCACCAGCCCAGTAGCCCACACTGATCAGAGACTTTGCTGTGGGACATCTTGTTCAAGTTGGCCACAATCACAAAATGCAGAGGCAGATTTTTTTTTTGAATGCTTTTCTTGTGATGTTTTCATTTCTAAATTATATCACAATGCGCCTATAACCTATCTAGATGCCATCGTGCAAGCTCTAATGTTTCATTTAAATCATAATACTAATGGTAATGCTATAGCAGTCATTGGAAAGTATGTGGGGCCACTTGTGCTTTTATACACCATGTCTATTCCATTATTCCAGTTTCTTAGAGAAAACATGCAAGGACAAATTTTTTTTGCAGAAGTCTATTACGTGTTAAATGAATTTACTCAACTCAATTTATATAGCACCTTTCATGCAAGCGTGCTGCCCAAGGTGATTCACAGAACAAAATATGTGGAAAAAATGACCATAAAAAAGACCAAACATTCCAACAATAAGACGATGAAATGGTACACATGATTAAATTAAACCAACAGAATAGTTTAGCACTAACAGATGATGTTTTGTGGCAGAAAACTCGTATTGAATAAACTTGTTTGCTCTTTTAGCCTTTGTGGACGCGTTATTACATGTGGTTAAAACTGGGTAAGTGGCTCTGTAGTATGGATCTACTGTTATTCTTTGCTTTTTTAAAACATAACTGAAGCCAGTTCTCAGAGTATTTATCTGGTAATTTTTTGCAATTAAAGAGAAACTGCAATCTAGAACAGAGCCAAGTCTGGCTGACTGATTTCTACAGATAAATCTGTCCCACTCCAAAAATCAGCTTCTCTGAGTGTGCCATAATGGACACATTCATTTACCTCAAGCTCTTCACTTTTCCTTACTCACTGTCACTGCCTGCCCCCCCCCCCCCCCCCCCCCCCCCCCCCCCCCCCCCCCCCCCCCCCCCCTTTACTCCCCCATTCCGTTCCAAAATGTCTCTGAATCCCTCCGCCCTGGCCTCCCAGCCGTTATGAACAACTGGCCCAGACAGCTGGCTTTAACAGCTGCTTGCCATCTCATTTTTGGCCTGTCTCCATCTGGGCAACTTTTTCCATAGCGCTATCTCTTTTGTAAACCAACCTTCCTGTTTCTAAATCAATCTTTATGTGATCTTGTTGCCATTCAGCCAAAAAGGACGCTGAAACACAAAATCCAAAGGTTTTTAATTGACATGGACGTTGAAAGCATTTGCTCTTGTAGCCTTGATGTGTCTCCTACCGTCAGTAGAATACATCATTGTCTTTGGAAGCTGTCCCTTGTTTTGTTTTTTCTTGTTTGGATTTTCAAATCAGTGTTTCTGTGTTTTTCTTTTGCCATTTACCACCATCGCCTTCTGCTGGCGACACCAGCCTTCATCTCCGTTTTCCTCAGAATGAAGTCCAGGTGTCACCTGCGCCGTAACGGCCTGGTCGGAATCGTCTTTTGTCCCATCTGCTGATAATCATCAGTAAGCGTTCCCGATCGTAACCGTAGGCATTTAGTTGAGGGAAATATTCCCTGAGCAACGGCAGTAAAGAAAAGCGAGGTAATACACGAACAGTGTGAGAAGTGAGTTGGAGAAAGAGTAATATTTGGGAGAGCTGTCTGAAAAGCCTAACCTGCTTGTATCTTCATGTGTACTCCCCTTAAACATTGTCTTGATATTATCAGCCTCATGGATGAAAAATGAAAAAGGTTCAACCCTACATTTGTAAGTCATTATTTTACTATATTATGCAGAGAGAGAGATGGGGAGACAGGTGGAAAGATTCTGTGAAACCCATTTAGTTCCATATCACTCTAAAATAACAGTCCTTCTAGTGATTGGCAGTGGCTAAACCTACCGTAACTTTCACTATAAATTGCAACAAATTGGGAAACTCTGTTTTCCCTAGCTTTGTGGAAGACTGACCTACAGTCACATTAGCTACAAAAGAGAGCAACACACACACCTGGGCGGACCTAGCCTACTCCTGGTTAAACAGAAATTTTCGGGTGCTACCTCCAAGCACGTCTTACAAGACACTTAAGAGGTATTTTCAAGTCCTTTAGATTCAAAAGTATTTATTTCTCGATGAAAGTAAAATGTCAAACTTATTAGATATATCCAGAAATACGATGTCCTGAAGCGTTTTCTGCCATCTTGAATTATTTTTTTTGACTCGAGCAACCAGTGACATAAGTCACGCTGCCTTCATGCCGATTGGCAGCCGCTTGGTCGCATCACTCAGCATTTGCATAAAATAGACTTCTTATCTATTTTGGCCCCGCCTTGCTCGTGGCAGCGGCGAGCTCGTTGCTTGTGGCTGGCAAATGGCTACTCCCATTGAAAATGAATGGTAGCCTGTTGCTATGTCTCTGTCTCTTGTAGCATGTGTCACTGTAGGCTTAGGTGCGTATTTTACGAAAAAAAATCACGTTTTATCCAATAATAATTAAAAAAATACAATGTCCCCATAGATTTTTGTGTCTCAGGGTTGTGTCTCTTTTTCACACGGCTTTTGACCATTATCATCATGTCCCACTCTAAAACGTGGGAAAAGCTAGAGCAGATAATAAATAACTATAGGGGTCGACCAGTACTGGCTTTTCAAGGCCGATACAGATATTAGTAGTTAATGAAATTGATAACTGATATTTGGAACCACTATGCATTTACAGTGAAATGAAAATCTTCCGAGTCAAAATTAAGATTTTGGAAGGCTACAAACTCAAAAACAAAACTTTATTTAAATGCTTTAGTAGATTATTAAATACATAAACATTCAACTTAACAAAGTAAAAGATAGTCAGATAGTGTGGGACTTAAAACCAGACTCAGTGGTGAGTGAAAGCGAAGCAGAAGGACAGACACAGAGATCTAGGTGAGCCAAGAAGCACATTTATTAATTATTTTACTCTGTCGGTTACCAGGCAAATAAAACGGAGAATCACCCGGGGGCAATAATCTGTCTATTCTTATAAATAACACTCAAAAAGCTTAAAGACAAAACTTCCTGAAGAAGTCCAACTAACAGTCCTTATATCTGAGAAAGTCTAGTTACATTTATTAGGCCTAGGTGCTGCCCATAACAGCTCGGGTGCTGCACCTAAACTTTCTAAAGGCAGGGGAAACCCTGCCTGCTGACCCAAGGGACCTTTTGTCCTGTTGCTGATGTGCAGTTGTTGCTATTGTAATTTATCCAGCCACGCTATGAGCCAGTATCTTGTACTTTTTCTCCTCGTTGTGGCACCAGGGGTTAGTCAGAGCCGGGAGTCGGTTTCCACCGGAGGCATGACTGCACACTTGCTGTCTATAATTCAAACTGTTGCATTGGGTTCTTTGATGGATGGAGACACTGGTGGATCTCGTGGACCCCGTGACACCAGCATGCCTAATCTCTCTGTCTGCCTGTGTAGAGACTTCAAACTGCTACACAGTATAGATTTGTGTCTTTTTGGTGCCGACAGGCTGGCTTGCCCGACCTATTGAAGATTTCTGAGACAGAGAGAGATGTTCTCCTGGCTCCAAGGAGACAAAGCCTTTCACTATCTGGCCTGTCAGGGACATGGATTTAGAGGAGGCTGAGATGAATATTTAGCTTTCAGTGGGGATGAAATCCAACCTGGGACTCAAATTTCAAAGTTTTTAACCTCAACAGTCTAACTACAGCGTGAGAAGATCCTTTGGAAATCTTTTTTGGTGTTTAAAGTGCTCATACTATGCTTTTTGTCTGCTTCTCTTTCCTTTCTTAATTTTTTTTGTGCACGTTATAGGTTTACAAAATGAAAAAGCCCAAAGTTCCCCCCCAAAGGGACTTACCATCTCACCAGCTCAATTGTAGTCCAGCCTTTACTTCAGAGACAGACGTCACTTTATAACACACTTATAATGCTCACCTAGTGTGGCACGCCCTCATACTCTACTTTTGACTGGCTAGTAGTCCTTACCTAGGTCCTGTCAGGACCTCATACTCTGCTTCTGACTGGCTAGTAGTCCTTACCTAGGTCCTGTCAGGACCCTCATACTCTGCTTCTGACTGGCTAGTAGTCCTTACCTAGGTCCTGTCAGGACCCTCATACTCTGCTTCTGACTGGCTAGTAGTCCTTACCTAGGTACTGTCAGGGCCCTCATACTCTGCTTCTGACTGGCTAGTAGTCCTTACCTAGGTACTGTCAGGGCCCTCATACTCTGCTTCTGACTGGCTAGTAGTCCTTACCTAGGTACTGTCAGGGCCCTCATACTCTGCTCCTGACTGGCTAGTAGTCCTTACCTAGGTACTGTCAGGGCCTCATACTCTGCTCCTGACTGGCTAGTAGTCCTTACCTAGGTACTGTCAGGGTCCTCATACTCTGCTTCTGAATGGCTAGTAGTCCTTACCTAAGTACTGCACATGTGCAACTCACAACAAAGATGTAACAGAAGTGAGATGTCTCACTCTGTAGCTAAAACAGGGAGCTCAACACACTGGGGGAAAAGAAGAGCTGCAGCAATGTGCAGTACAACAAAAATATGGTGTTTTTTGAAAATTAAAAAAAAACAACTCAAAATACAGTTATGAACAGGAAAATGAGCAGAACATGAGGTCTTTAAGTCCATATTTAAACCTGTAATAACGGATTTAGCTGGCTGCAAAAGTGTGTGTGCTGTTTCATCATTCTCTGTTCCTTCGACAATGCTTTCCTAGCTTTCTGCTTCTTTTTTTTCCGGCTCAGCCATGATGATAGAAAAAACTCCATCTCTACCTTGTTAACAGGTTCCTGAATTGGCGTATGTGTGCAGTGCCATGAAGTAATCTGTTACATCGCGAGACCTGGGAACACGTGACCCTTCTTAGCGTTTCGGCCAGGGACTCGAAACAACAAAGTTTCAAGGCTTGATTTTACGGTTGCAGGTGCTAGGGGGGAGCGGCTCAACCACCATTCAACCCAGAAAATTCACAGAGCCATTCCAATAGCTCCAAAGCTGTTCAGTCAAGGTAAATTAAGCTGAAAAACTGCATCCCCTTTAACTCTGGGCGTACAAGGGCATCACATGATGGGCTACTATGTTCAAATTCCAAGGATTGCAAGGATTCTCAGAGAACCTATGCTTAAAGCATAGGTTCTCTGAGAATCTGTTATATCCAAGCCAAATTTTTATTGTAACTGAAATATCCCTAACCTGATTGATATCTAATTGGGACCTTGTGCATCGAAATTGGATTGATTTGGATAATCATTGACAAAACCGAGTCCTAGTTAGCATGTTAGCTTGCCAATGATAGCATTTAACTTAAAGCACCACTTTGCCCAAGTACAATCTCACAGAGCTGCCTGCATGGCTGGAGACTTTTGTCTACTGATATTTTTGTAAATCAGGTATAATGCCACACAGGTTTGAAAACGTACACAGGCAACTATGTTACGCTCAGCCAGATCTTTTTAATACCTCCTTGATTACACCTCTTCTCTGATTGTAGCTAGACTAAGTCTTGGGTGTGTCTCTGGCATTTAGATGATCTCACCAGGCAGACTTGAGCCTGAGCAGACAGAGGCATGAATCCTATCATGGCATGCCATCCATCAAATCAACTCCTATCTCAGTGTCTCTATGGGCTTTGTAATTAAAAGCAGGTTGCCTGATAGGCCCTTTCCTTTTTGGTTCTCTGGCTTTAGATTAAAGACATTGATAGCGCCTGGTGCTTCTCAAAAAGCATATGTGAGATATTACAGGCTCTGGCCACTGCACTCTGCTTTCAGCTCTTTGACCTGGAGAGCCCTGTGTGGGAAACAACCCCTGTTTCTGTCTTTTTGCATCCCGCGGGCCCAGAACCTTACCATATCACTGCCTGCAACACAGCTGTCACTGTAAGTGTATTTGATATACTGACGGATGCCAAAAGAAGGAACAGGTGGTGCGTATTAGTTCCAGTCTTTTATCCTAACCCCCCTCTGAAAAGAAAGTAGACTGTGGTCAATAGAGTTGTCAGTGTGTGTCATTGTAATATATGGCATTCTGACTTTTAAACTAAGCTTTGCTACAAAGCAGTACCTTCACAGCTATCCTGAGGAAAAGGAAGAGGCACAGAAAGGGAAAATGAATTAATGTGGTTCAGGTGGACTGACCCCAAAGACAGATCAGAAACATGGGAATGTCTCTGAACATTGACCCTTTTCCGTCCTGCCGTCTCTTTTCAGTTCTATTGGGCAGTATTGAGTGTATAGGAATATCAACCACAGATGGAAACTTCCATATTTGGTTAAGGCATTTATGTCAAATTTTTTTCGTCAGAAATTATATTATTCCAAATCCTATCAGATTTTATTTATTTATTTGCTTGATCTTTGACTGATTATATATTTTTTTACATTGCAATGCTTAGCAAGTATATTTTCACAGCAGTAAAATTCAAATAATTTGAACTGCTCATAAATCTTAACTAGCCAAACCGCAGGCCCAGTTGTGTGCTGCCTGACTTTTTGAGTCGACTTGTGCTTTCCTAACCTACTGCCAGTAGCTTAACCAAATATGTATTTTGTCATGGGCTATCACTCACATATCAGCCTAAATTTTCTGGTTAATATTGTATGCCTTGATTTTCTGGGTGGACACATTTTGAATCCCTTGCTATTCCTCAGTTGTTTAGCTCTTCAGATGAATCCCCACAGACAGGGCCCTGGTTCCCCCCGCAGAGAAAAGCCTCATTAGGATTTTGTTGTACAAACTGGAAAATTCTGACTGGCCAAGGGAGTAACAAGGCCTTCCCTCCTAGGGACAAATGTTCTTTGCTCTGGCCTGACCCTGGTGCTTGGGGCCTTGTCGAATCATATTTAGCTCATATGGCTCCATGTCAGGGGCTCAGTTACCCCTGAATCAACCTTAGTCTGCCTCACTGAGGCCTGTAGGCAAAACGGACCTTAAGGTTTTAATAAATGGACAGCTTGTTGAGGCAACATAGAGGCCTGATGTTGCCATCACGAGGTATGAAGTTTAGTGAATATCCCACCCTGTACTGCTACTCTCAGGGTGCTAGTCAAGTGGCACACTTTGGGTATTAATTTGGCAGTAGACACACTGTGCACCTGGCAGTGATGGAATACTCGAGTCCACGAGTTGCTATTGTCTGGACTTATGACTCGACTCAGACTCTTCTTTAGGGACTTGGACTATGACTTGAGCACTAGGGACTCGAGACTTAACTTGGATTTGACTTGACTACAATGCTGGCACCTGGGATGCACATTTAAATCTGGGAAGGATTAGAAATAACTTTTTTATGTGTCCATTTTTAGCATATATTTTATATAGGCTAAATTAGATATAAGATATTATATTAGATAGGACAGCAGAAGACATGGAGGGGGGGGGGGGACATGCAGCAAAGGGTCGCAGGTCAGAGCCGAACCCTGGCATGCTACGTCAAGGAGCAACCCTTTATACATGGGTGCCCGTTCTTCCCAGGAATGCCGGGAAGAGGTAATAAACATGGCCAATCACACGGACTCGGGGTCCAAATTGAACTTTTTTGTCCACTTGCAAATGCAACCTTACCAAGCCATTGGCCAAGCAACACCTGTTGACGCGATGTGTAGTTACATTAAATTAAAATGTGAACGTCAAGGTTACGGCGCAGGGTCAGGTGTAGGGAAAGCTATTCAATTACTCAGACCAGCCACTCAATCTACTTTTATAGAGGGCGTCTCTCTCAACTATCTCAGCTTGATCTAATATCATTGTCAATCATGTTTGGCATTGGCGGTCATGGCTCTGATTTAAAAGGGGCGGATAGTTCATGAATTGGCAGACTTAAGTTCTTCTGGTCAGTGTAAATGAACAGGGTCACCTTCACTTTGGATTAGCAAATGGACCAAAACAAAAGATTGATGCAGAGGCCTACCATAAATAACATCAAGGGCAAAACTGTGTGTGCCACGCATAATGAGTATAAACTGTTGTAGAGGTGATCTGAAGTCTTTTTGTCAGCCCATTAGTGTTTTAATGGTTGCAAGGGCTCGGCCCCACAGGAACCGATGTGAGCCAATGTTGAGTAATGCTGCACATGTGGAATATGTAACTCCCCACCAAGTCTCAGGGGCTCCCAACACCTAGCCTCTGATTTCCAGCAGAGTTTTCCTCAGTCACTTAGTTTTTCCTTTTCATCCAAAAAAGAATAAAGTTAAAGGTTCTATGACATAGCTGCTTTTTTAGTGGTCCCTAATACTGTATCTGAAGTCTCTTTATATAGACCTTAGTGGTCCCTAATACTGTATCTGAAGTCTCTTTATATAGACCTTAGTGGTCCCCTAATCTGTATCTGAAGTCTTCTTTATAGACCTTAGTGATCCCCTAATACTGGATCTGAAGTCTCTTTTTATATAGACCTTAGTGGTCTCTAATACTGTATCTAAAGTCTCTTTACCAAAATTCAGTCTTGGTGCAGAATTTTAGGCATTAGAGCCAGTCCCACAATGAGCTGGGCCATGTCTGTGTCTGTAGCTGCATGCCATGGGAACCTTAAAAAACATTGCATGAGCTATTTTAACAGATCCTATTACTATATGTTATATCTTTTGAAAAATAAGCACATTTTCTGATAGATTTTATACAGTTTTACATCACATGGATATCCGTGTACATAGTATAGATACCACGCATATCAATAGCCTTTAGATCTGTGTTCTGGTCCAGTTGGCACAGTTTAGAAGGTGCCCATAAGCAGGAAATTTGAGAAATAAGGAAAACAAAAAAGATTGCTTTTGGACTACATTGACAACCCACAGGCGAATTTGTGGTCGGTTTTGTCTGTGGCTGGTATGTTTGCTGACATTGAGTAAAATATGGTTCCCACAAAACAAGACTTTGCCAGTCGTTGGGATTCTTTGAAATCACTTTTGGAAATACTCTGCTTCTGCTTGAGAAAGTCCTGTCGGATCATCCTGTGTGCTCAACTTCTAGTCAAGGAAGGGTGTAACTTGGGAAATGGGACCATCCGAGGAGCATGTGAATGCACCATTAATCTAAAATGTTCTAAACTGCTGGAAATGCTTCAATAGTATAAGGCACTGAAACTGAGAAGCTCAGGGATGAGTAATGATTGGCCAGCCAGTCCTTGACATCTGTATAGGATGTGTCCACTTCCACAAGCCCAACTATTTCCATTATGTCCCATACTATCTGTTTTGTGTTGAATGACAACTGTTAACAAAATAGAGTAAATGACAACCGTTAACACCATACAGTAAATTTAAAAGAAAAATGTGAAATCTTACTTTTATTACTTTTACCAGAAAATACAAAAAATTAGTCATAAAATATTGTAAAAGAGTGGAATTTAGCTTGTTAAAGTCTAGGGCTGCACAATTGATTATTTTTAGCTTTGTTAATCGTTCACGATATCAAAATCTTCAAAAGCTGTGACATATCAGAAAGCAATGTTTTGTTTTGTTGTAAGTAGCACTAGAAAACAACACTTTAAAATGTGGATATTCTTTTTTTCTTTTTTTTTAGGCCTTAATTTTTATAGGACAGCTGAAGACATAAAAAGGGAGGAGGGGGGGGGAGTGACATGCAGCAAAGAGCCGCAGGTCAGAGCCAAACCAACGGCCGCTGCGTCCAGGGGTAAACCTCTGTATATGTGCACAAATGTTGGAAATTATTTATTCCAATTCAAATTTCAAGTTTTTCTTGACCATTGAAAGCAGCAGAAAGGGAGTAATGATTACATGTTAAACTTTTTGTTTTATTTATGACAAATAATATCTTTACCGCAATGTTCAACAATGTCATTGCATATTTTCCTCATATCGTGCAGCCCTGAAAAGTTACAAACGTGGCACGGAACACAGCTGCGGCTCACACTGTGCACCGTTGGCCTTCTCTAAGCTGATGGACAGGACTAGTCTAATTCCCCTAATACTTTACACCAAATTGCACCACATTGCTTAATCATTACTGACAAGCCCCTAACTGTGCCAGTTTGCATGCTAAGTAGATGCTGTTCACCTCATGGCAGGTCACCAAGACAATAAACCGATGAAGGAAAGAAATGTTTGAAAAGCAGGAATTTAACAGATCAGACAGTCCCCTGTGTGCGTTAAATGTGTTGGGCCCAGAGGCAGTATGACGTAGTGTTTGGAAAACTGCTCAACTGATATTTTGACATTTCTATTCTGGTGAAAGTCTTTTTGTTCCGAAAAGGTCACGTCCTGACTGACCTTTACTAAAAAAAACTTTTGTCATTACTCAATCTCCTCACACAATGTCTGCATTATGTGACTTCAGCCTTTGCTCTGAGCCCTTGGTTCACTTTTTGGAGACACTGTGGAGACCCATAATACCTGAGAATGTGCCCTGCGACAGAGCTGAGAGGCAGCCTGGATGGAAAACTGGACCTTAATGATCACAGATGGAGAACTAGCTTATCCCAACCCCTACAGAGCAACACTTTCCCCTCCTCTGGCTTCTTTCATCGCTGCCAGAACATTGGTACTTTCAACAATCAGCTTGAGCCTTTGCTTCACCCCACACTTCCTGTGCATGTGGAAATGTTACCCCCAGCAGCATCTTCGGAGTGGTCTTTGCTCCTAACGTCATCATCATCATCATCCCCTTTTATGTATGACCCCTCATCTTCACAACAAAGCCGTCTCAGGAGCATAGCAGAGATTTTGTCCTTCCTCTGACACATCCTCTGTCTTTTTCTTCTACCTCTGCCATATTCGCCTGAAAGGCGTCCAGCAGTCTGAAACCTTAATTCAATCAGAGATAAATTGGAAAAATGTGCAAGGGTAAGGCATATTTTGGGCCGACCAGAGGAACATTTTGAGAGTGCATTTCGTATTTCCCTCCTTCCTTTTCTCTGTGTGCGCTGTAAATTGTCCCAGCGTTGCATCTGCTTTCTTGCCATAGAACAGTTAAGAGACTGTCCATTAGACTGACACAAACCAGAGAGGGTTTGTAAGAGTGCTCCCGTGGAGCGGCGAGGGAAGGGAGGGAGAAAGGGAGCAATCTAGGCCTCGGCCCAAGCCACTGACCCCGGCGGCCTGTTGTTTGGGTCACAATACAAAGTACCGGATGGATGGGACAGATGGCGTAATGGACAAATAGAGGAGGGCTGTGGCAGAGGGTCAGCCTAATCCATTTCTTTTGTTTTACTTGATGAAGACCTTTGAGTCCATCCAGAAATAGTACTAAAAGGCTAACTGGAGAGCTGCTGCCAAGCAGAGCGATTTGCCATTCCTCCCTCCCTCTCTTTGTCTCTACCACGTTCTTTCTTGTCCCGCCCTTTTCTCAGTATCCTCAACCATTTTTTCCTTTCTATGTCCTTCTTGTTTGCCTTCTTACTTTTGTCTCATTTCCCTGTCCTGAGCCTTTTCCTTCTTCCATTCCTCAAAAAAAAAAAAAAAAAAGTACTGGAGATCGGCAGCTATTGTTTTTGCAGAATTTCAGTAATGGTTTACAGAGTTAACAGTGTTTCTTTTTTTTTAACATTGAGTTTCATGTCTGTTTTCTTTATGGTATTTTCTTATATATTTTTTTGCCTACTCTTAAAGAACCAGATATTTTTCTTTCTCAGCCAACAACTTTCCACTTTCTATGGTTTTTGTCCATATAAATGGACAAAAAAACCATGTTTCCCCCATGCTGTGTGCCAGTTTGATAAAAATGATATGGACACACCTGTATACAAACAATCCCATATGGTACATATATGCATATACACACACAAGCATGGTTGTACACACTAACGTACACACTTACACATGACTGCAGCAACATTTGGCTTGCATTTTCTTTTGGGGTAGGGGGATGGAGTAGATTGAATAGTAGCAGCGGTACTTCAAAGCTCTGATTTTAGTACAGTGTTTCACTACTGCTCATTTTGTTTTTGGATCTCTGGTTGAGCAGCAGCTCTACGAACAGCACAAGACTCTGACTGGCTGACTGTGACCCTAGGCAGTCTCCGGCTCGCGGCTGCGGGGGCTCCAGGGGCTGCAGGGTCTGGCAAAGCAACCCACATGGCTTCTGTGTTTGGGTATATTTACTAATGGCACTCGCTGGGGTGTTGGCAACTCCTCAATCCCCACGATATGGTCTCTGTGGTGGTCACTGCATATTTGTGTTGGGTATGTGATGTGTGGAGCTGCTTCTAACACAGGCCTGAACTCCTTTGCTGCTTTTTCATACGGTTCATTTTTGTTCTATTGCAGTCTGCACTTCTCAGCATTCTTTTCCTTTTCATGCCATTAATTTATTCATTCTGTGTGTGTGTGTGTGTGTGTGTGTGTGTGTGTGTGTGTGTGTGTGTGTGTGTGTGTGTGTGTGTGTGTGTGTGTGTGTGTGTGTGTGTGTGTGTGTGTGTGTGTGTGTGTGTGTGTGTGTGTGTGTGTGTGTGTGTGTGTAAAATACTGGTTATTAGTAATTAATAAATCTGATAACAGATATTTGGAACAGACATGCATATACAGTGAAAATGAGAATTGAGATTTTGGAATGTTACTAGGACCACACAAAACTTTGTTTAGATGCTTTAAGAAATTGTTTAATAAATTAGAAAGTTTCAACATAACACCCAGTAAACATAAGCTCAGACGTAAGGTCAGACTTAATTATGAATGAATTAACATTGTCAGTTATCAGGCAAATAAAACGCTGATACAGATCATCTGCAAATTGCCAAAGAAACAACCTGATAATCGGACTAGATTAGACTATCCTTAGTCTGGCTATCATCAAACTAGTCTGGACCCAGATTCTTATGTGCTTATCCATCCAGCTTTGGGTTAACCCATCTCCCACAACAAATAGTCTTGGGCTGAATGGAACCTGGCTCCCTGAAATCCGACATAGGTTATTGTCCACAATTTCTGGACCTTATCACAGGAACATAGGACGCAAAGTTATTGGCCTGCCGTTTTTAAAGTGATCATATCATTCTTGTTTTCAGGTTCATAAATATATTCAGAAGTTCTATCAGCATAGGTTTACATGTTTTAATTTCCCCTATTTTCACCTTGTGTGTTGAGCTCTCTGTTTTAGCTACAGAGTGAGACTTCTCACTTCTGTTCTATCTTTGTTAGGTTGCAGATGTGTAGTACCTAGGTAAGGACTACTAGCCAGTCAGAAGCAGAGTATGAGGCCCTGACAGTACCTAGGTAAGGACTACTAGGCAGTCAGAATCAGAGTATGAGGGCCCTGACAGTACCTAGGTAAGGACTACTAGCCAGTCAGAAGCAGAGTATGAGGGC
>NC_048424.1:22608250-22635134 GCF_013103735.1 Etheostoma cragini
GGACTACTAGCCAGTCAGAAGCAGAGTATGAGGGTCCTGACAGGACCTAGGTAAGGACTACTAGCCAGTCAGAAGCAGCATATGAGGGCGTGCTACGCTATCAGTTATGCGAGCATTATAACTCGTTATAAAGTGATGAACATTTGTCTCTGAATTAAAGGCTGGACTACAACAGAACTGTTTGGAGCAGTATGTGAACAGGGTTTTCTGTTGGAGATGGTTAGTCCCTTCGGGGGGGGGGGGGGGGGGGGGGGGGGAATTTGGGCTTCTTCACTTTATAAACCTATAACATCGAGAAAAAAAGATATGTAACACAATAAAAGAGAGGGAAAAAAAATATATAAGCACTTTAAGTGATGAATAGATTATCAAAATAGGCTGTTAATATCATCACATCCTATCTAGTTGTCCATCAGTGTCGTATGTCCTAGCGTATGTTATAGTGTCATTCCAGGTATTTTCAGTTGCCTGTGTCAACTGCTCATGTGCTTCCTCAGTCCAACATGTGCAACATGGCATTTCAAAACGCCCCCCCCCCCGTTTATCTCTTCATCAGGATCTAATGTCTTAGCTCCAACAGGTATTGTGCCAAAGTCAAAGGAAAAAAACAACAGATAACACGTACCTGTTTCACTTTGCCAGAAATGAGAAAGGGTTTATGTTTATTTAGGTGTTTTTGTTTTAGACCTGTCTTGACAAGAAGAATGATGGGGCTTTAATGCAACTCATCATTCATATCAGACCTGATTCAATACCACAAAGCTTTACTAGATCTGTGGCTAGTGTTTGGGTTAAAGTCATGGTGGACACAGATGATGTATAGTATTAACTCAGATTTTAATTCAATTAAATTTTTCACACATGGGATTGTCCCATGTTCGCACTTCATTGTCCAGAGATCACATTTTCCAAACAATGATTACAGTTTCCCATTCCCAGAGACCTACCAGACATCAACTTTTTGCATCATCTAATATCAAATAGCTTTAGTTAGATGGGTATAGTTTTAGTTTGGACTTCATGTTTTGTTGTGGCAATTTGATGTACACATTAGCAAAGCAGACTTTAAAATAAAAACAACGTAAATAATCACCTCTTCTTCCATGTAAAAAAAAAAGGGTTTTGTGTGTTTCCTAACTAAAGACCAGTTTGTTTCCTGTCTGGAGAAACCAAGGCCCATTAGGACATGGGGCTTGAAGCCAGATAGCTCCCCCTGTGAAAGCACGAGAGCCCATACATGTACAAATGAATGCAAACTCTTGGCAGGTCTTCCGTCAGCCTGTTGGACTCTCTCTGTCCCTGTCCCTGGCTGCCAGCGCAGACATGAGCCCTCTAACAGGAAGTCCTCAGCTGTCACAGCCATCCCAAGGGCGTTTAACTGCGCAGTGTTTGACAGGTGTGCGTGCGTGCGTGCGTGCGTGCGTGTGTAAATGAATGCAATATTGTGTTCCTCTCCTTGCAGGTTTTGTATGTGAACACATACTTCTTGTTCTTTTACTTTTGTGTTTAAGATGAAAGGTCGAGGTTTCCGACTGTCCCTGTGTTGTGTTGTCTTGTGTTCTTTCTAGCTGACAAGGGAAGGTATATAACTTAGTAGACTTCGTATTATCATGAAGACATGGTTCGATTTAGTATGCTATAGAGCAGTGGTTCTTCAATAATGTACCCCCCATTGAAATATCTTTTTATTCAAGTAGCGCCTGACCAGCACAAAACATTTTCGGTAGAAACTAAAAGCCTAGTTGTATAAAGAGGCACAATACAGCACTCTGCCATCAGTGTTGGATTCACAATGATATTGGAACTTAAAAAAACACTTAAATACTTTCAATTTATACTGAATATTTAGAATGTATTACTAAAAGCATTCATTAGCGTAGTGTACCATTATTTTAGGAAATGTGCATGAATGATATACATTTTAAACATTTTCCAAAGATCTAACGTACCCGCTGCAGTCCTACAGAGAACCCCAAGGGGTACGCATACCCCCATCTGAGAAACACTGCTATAGAGTTTGTAATTGGAACACGTAAGAGTCTAAAGGCCCTGACTGTTATTTAAATGTTTTTTGTTAACCAGGTTTTATGTTTTAGTAAATGTATTCTTACGTATAACTGTTGTATTTTCCTTTTGCCCTGCAAGTGGCTGGTGGCGAACAGTCTTTTCATTTTCATTATGTATGTAAGTACTCAAGGGACTAAGCTTTCATTTTCTCTAAGGCAGAGCAGGATACCCGGGGCTTGGTATACACCTATAACCATTTCTAGCCACTGGGGGGCCATAGGCAGGCTGGGGGAACTCCTATTAATGTTAAAAAAGTAAAGGGAAATGTTCTTGCCATGATTGTAAATGACCCTTACTAGAGTCTAGGAGGAGTAGTGGTATGTTACTGATGTTGGAGCGTAATCCTTCTGACAGATTGGATGTAGAAATACTGTTTGCTCTCCTGCAAGTCAGTGTGCAGCTGGGTCTGGTCTACGTCTGCTGTCAACAAACCTCTGGCAGGGCGGACCCGAGCTGTGCCATCCCTTCTGTTACCGTAAGCGCAGCAGGTTTATAGACCTCTGGAGACTCGGTGCTACATTCAGGCCTGCTGCTTCATTTTGTGGACCTAATTGTGAATTGTAGAGGGTTTTTTTTTTTGTCTAGGGGGTCGGTCACAATCTTATTTATTTAGCTGTGGTTCAGGTTAATGTTGTAAATTACGGTGGATCAGTGGATATTTCAGTGACATTCCTTTGAGTCTGATTTACAGCTTTCACTGCCTCTCCCATCTTGGCTGTCACTTTTTTTGGAGATGCTGTCCAGTTGGAGAAGCTTTGAAACTATGATAAATGCATCGGTGCGCATTTAGATTTTGGAGCAAAAGCAGACACCTCAGACTGTACAGTTTTCACAATCACAATATGAAAACATTGGCTTAGCTCCTATATGCACATCTGTGTCTTGTTTTGGTGTGAAGTATTCCCAGAATACTGAAGCATAACAGACTTACTATTAGTCAAAGTTACCTTAATAGCTTAATAACAGGGAGTTGTTTCTCCCGATTCTCATGAAATTCTTCAAATAAAGGCTTGTTATTGCAAACCTGCTGTCACGCTCACTTCTCCTTCACATACACTTCCATCACACCCTTCTTCCTCCTTCCATGCTCTCTTATTTGCGAAAAAGAACGATCTTTTGTTTTTGTAATAAGCACTCGGGCCTAAATCACATTTCCAAAGCTCGGAGGTCACAACAACTTCCCCTTTGGGGTTTGATTTAAGTGGCACTTAGGCCCGCTACTGTAGCTAATCACGAGAATTTATTGAGTGCATCACTAAGGGGCCGGAGGACCAGAGAATGTTTGCTGGCACCCTGCTGCAGGTGTTACAAACCTCTTTTCTTCCATCCCGTCTTTCTTTCCCCTGGTCCATTATAGCTGCTGATGCAAGGCAGCTGGAATTCCTTTGCTTGTTCTCCACTTGTTAGATTAAGAAAAGGGGTTTCTGTTGGTGGAACATAATGCTGGCAGCACCCCCCCACACCTTCTCCTCCTCCTGTTGCCGGTCACTCCCCAGTCCGGAAAGTCCTCCACGTAAAGCTTTCATACTAACATTGATCTTGAGTTTTTTTTTTTTTTACGACCTGCTGACACATTCAATCACTTTTCAGCACGGCCCTTGTTAAGCGCTCCTGTGTTTTGCATAGTCAATGTTCATATCCAACCGTTCTTGTGTTTCTGGTAATTGGGAGTTTTCACATGGTACTGAAGGAGAGGGGTAAAGGATGGAGGAAGAAGCAAACAAGAGAGGGAAGGAGCAGGTTTGAATGGACAGCGTGGCCTGTTGCTCAATCGAGAGACTGTCGGAATCTCCAGAGGCATGTACTACAAGAGCCAGATGTTGTAACTCTCCGACATACACCTAACCCCTTAACATTCATGTCCACTATACAGTACACATAACCTTAGAGCTGGATCACGGTGCATCGAAGGCATTACAGCACGCTTGGATAGTACTTGTGTTTGCATCGTCGCCACTGGTGCCTCTCTGTTTTGTTTTCCAGGCTAAATACAGGAAGTCATTATTAGACTCTGCCTTATCCAAGGAAACATATCTGTTCTCTTGCTGTTCTCCCACCCCCCACAACCCTCCTCCCCCCACCCACTTTGAATTTTCACCCGATCACGTCTTTGGTCTGGTTTGAGTGAACGCAACAGCGGGTCAGAGTTAATGAGCTTGCTGTGATCTGAGAGCAATTCCATCTATAGGCATTCACCCCGGCCGCTGCCAAATGCCAAACACTTAACCTGGAAATGGGAAGGAGTGATAGAAGAAATCTCCACATTGGAACTGTTTTAGGTGGCCTTATTTGGAAAATTTTAATCTGATTATTTGAATGTTTTGACCTCAAGAAGTGGGCTTGATGATGTGACCACGATTAATGCATGTAAATTTTTTGGCCCTTGTAGTTCACGGACAAAGTTTGTATGGTAAATATGCTTAGCTATAAAAGGTTGTTTTCTCAATCAAAGAGTGCATATATTGTCTTTTGGATTTAAAAAAAGTTGATGGAAATGAACACTGATGAACTATTTATGGTTATTTATTGAATATGTCTAACAATTAAATTTGAAAACACATTGGCTAAAATCTATAAATATTGCCCAGTCAAGTGTAAAACACAAGACTTTCACCAAGGAGTGTGAGTGTGTGTGTGTGTGTGTGTGTGTGTGTGTGTGTGTGTGTGTGTGTGTGTGTGTGTGTGTGTGTGTGTGTGTGTGTGTGTGTGTGTGTGTGTGTGTGTGTGTGTGTGTGTGTGTGTGTGTGTGTGTGTGTGTGTGTGTGTGTGTGCGCCATGAGGAATTCTAAGTATTGACAACCTAACTGACGGCACGCCAACATGATACTAGCTAACTTGTGAATTCACCACCGGATCAATAAAGTCAAAAAGCCCAATTAAAAGTACCGTATCTTACAGTTGTATTGAACTATGTTGTGAAATGTTTGTTTAACGCAGTTGAATAGGAAATTCATGTTTAGTTTAAAACAGTTTGAAGGAAATGGTCAATTATAGTGTGATTAAAACTTATTATTTACATTATCTGCAGTACTTGATTTACAGAGAGTTGTGTAGAGCTGATAGTCTTAATTAGCTTTGGATCAACTCATTTGGCAACAGCTTGAATGTAACGGATGCTTCTTAATATGAAAAAGTTACTCACTAAATTAACTAGTCCTTTTGGTGTCTAAAATGAACTTTCGTCAACTAGTTTTCTTTTGTCTAAACGTAATGCCAACGGCCACTGTCAAGACCATGAAGTCACAGTAATGGGAAACCGCCTAACAGTCACCTTTTCTTGGCTGAACTTACTACTTTGCTATTGTCTTTATTAAATCCCAAATGTTTCCTAACAACGGACACTGTGTTTTTCGTTGAGGCTCCTGTTGCTTGATTGACTGAGTTCTCCATGTTGCTTCCATGTTGCAGACTGTACTGTACCAAGTCACGTGACTACACATGCGGTAGCATGTTTGTTGGGTAAAGTACATGAACACGCATAGTGGGGAAAGTATTAACAGAATTATAAAAAACTTGCAGTTGCTAGTAGCCAAGGAGGCCATGGAGGATTAAAAAACACCCTCTTCAGAAGAGGTCATTATCTTCACTTGATTTTCTGCCCTCGAAAGTCATCGGACTTCTGCTTTCTGATTAATCATCCAACTCTAGGTGATTGTTCTCAATCGTAAGTCTTGCTCACCTTTCCCACTCTTCTTTTTCTGCCTAATCCCCCCCCCCTTCTCTTCCCCATCCTCCTCTTCCCTAAGTAACCTTTGGCATGAGAGGTCAGCGCTGTTTTCCAGCGGGATGAACTTTGGTAATAAGACAACAGGTTAGTGGGCAACCTGGAAGCTTTGTCCTCCTCTCCTGGGAACACAAACAGTGGCGGGACTAAGGCACACAGGAACAGCTGCAAGGCTCACGTCTTGTGTGCTCCGGCCTGCTTTGACGCCCATTTGTCATTTCCATGGCAAAACAGAAATATAAACAAAAAGATCTCCACGACTGATTCTCCTCAGGTGTTCACAGAATCCTGTGGCGGAAGAAAGATTCTGATCTTTTACTTAAGTAAAAGTATTAATTCCACACTGTAAAAATACTGTTACAAGTGAAAGTCCTGCATTGAAAATGTTACTAAAGGTGCTCTAAGCGATGTCACGCGTATTTTAGGCTACAACATTGGTCACCTACAGCAAACATCTCCTCACTATCTGCTAGCTGCCTGTCCTCTGAACACACTGTAAAAAACATCTCCTCACTATCTGCTAGCTGCCTGTCCCCTGAACACGCTGTAAAAAACATCTCCTCACTATCTGCTAGCTGCCTGTCCCCTGAACACTCCTCTCTTTCTCCAGTAATTGTGTTGAGTTGCACCGGAGTGAATGATCAACTCATTGAACAATGCGGGGCCAGGTGTGTATGTGGGTGGATGTGCACTTGCCTGTGCATGTGGCTGTTCACCTGTTGGTTTTTACCCCTAACACTTAGGTCAAAGTCTTTCAAAAGCCTTTAAAGGTAAGCTCAGTCAGGCATTTTAACAGTTTTTAATGGGATTAAAACCAAGGGCTGACTTGATTTCAAAGTTCATTCATCCCTTTTAACCCCCACTAATTTGTTTAGTCCATAGTCTGTTTCACTCTTGCCTTTCACAACCCCCCGCCCCCCCGCTTCCATATGCCTCTGCTTTCATCACTGGAGATCTCCCCTGTTGATATCCCTATGTCATCTGATACAGGTTTCTTTTTCCTCTTCTTCTTTTTTTGGCCTGGTCCCGTACGAGCCCCTGTGTGACTTTCATAAGCAATTTACATATCTGGCGTTAAATCGAAAAGCTGAAAAAAGAGAAGTGGAGAGAAGAAGCGGGTTGACGCTTCTTGGCTGGCGTCCATGAAGTACAAAGATTGCTAATCTGCTTACAAAGTCTATTCCATTTCTTCACTGACTTTTTGGAGTAATTGAGAAAACGGGCATACTTCAAGGCTCTTTAAATACACAGCATTTGGCTAGCATGCATTGACCCACCAGTGGAAAATATCAGGGAAGGCACAGAGAAAGGGAGAATGAGCACACATGACAAAGCACAAGCTTTGCCATGTGTGCTCATTGGCATGCTCTTGGCATTGATCCCCTATTGAACAAGCAAAGTTTTCTCAAGGCTGCTTGAGTTTAGGTTGATCCCATCGCAGAGCAAACATGCTCTGGCTTTTCACGCTTTTCTTTTTCTTCTTGAAAGCGGCTCAGTTATGAGGCTACTTTGATCCCTTACAATTGGTAGGGACTTCCATTTGTGCCGAATGAGACAGTAAGCCCTTTGGATTCCTATAGGCAGTTAGTCATTTCTTCGAAGTACAACACAAAATAATCTTTTTTTAAATGATAAAAGAGCATAGATTAGGGCATGCTCAAAGAGTTGGTCTCTTTACATGAATTTATTGTCTTGATAGCCAATGATTGGCTGCCACTTATAATTCAGACAAAACAAACAAGTGATGGATGATGGGCTTTCAACCATGTTGAGTCTTATGAGGTCATTGGAAAATAGTTTCATGGCTGATTGAAAGTGTTTCCATGTATGAATGCTTTATGCCATTTGCTACAGGTTATAAATAATTGGTTTAAAGACAGTCTGTAAATGTGTGTTTAGGTCTCTAAATTGACAGCGTTCGCCTTGACAAAGAAACACCAGTGCATAATGTGTGCAGGACACAGGCTGACCTGGAGCCAGAGGCGCAGGAATAAACCAGACTTCACACTGCTGTCTTGTCTGTCTGGAGATGGCTTTCACTCTCAGGAAATGAGTCTACAATACAGAGGCATTGCTCAAATTCCTCCCCCTGTGTCATCACAACTAAAGCAAATAGCGGCTTAGAGGTAAAGGGTTCTGCCACTGAATCAACAGATTGTTTGTATCTTCACAGGCTCAGAGGGAACATTTTCAGTATTGTGGAAAAGTTGGAATTTGGGGAGTAGTACCTTTCACTATATTGCGAAACCAATGACGTGAATTTTCCTTTTTTATAGCCCCTTCCCTAGAATAGTGGTATTTTCAGTGCTTATGTGTGTTTGTCTGCCTTTACCCTTCACATTTTGAAGGACGAGAATCCCCAGAATTTGATTGACTCTTTTGGAAATGAGAGCAGACTGTGACCCGAGCCATTGGATTAATTGGTGCGTGCATGCTAGTCTGGGCCTACAAGTGACCTAGGGTAGATGGGAATTGTGTGCGAGACGGTTGTATGTGCATTAACTAGAGTTAATCTGGGTCTTCCTGGGACTAAATCAGGCCTGGGATTTCCACTCCAGCACACTGTTCTCACATGTTTCTAGTAGGAAACACTGGAGAAGTTGAAGGATATTGGCAAAGTAGAATCATTATTAGCACTTCTATATTTTTCGGAACCCCATAAGCAGGTTAAATACATATATATATTTTTAATTATACCGTTATAATTTTTTAAATCTTTTTTTGCTTCGTCCTATTTATCATTTTAATATACTTAATACTGCATCCTCATCTTCAAACCTTCTTGTTCCTGCTTTGAACCGTCCTCCACTACAGGCAACACTTTATCTTTCTTGTACTCTACCCAACAACATACTAGGAGTGTCACCATTTTCCAAATCCATGTTTTTCATCTTGACTAATTTTAAGGTTAAGGACAAATTTTATGGTTCAATTATTTAATTAAACCTTTTCTCCCAACAGGGACAGAAATGCCACAATAAGAGCCATCAGATAATAGATTACTTTGCAACAACAATTTGAGTTATTCCGTTTTTTCTTTTTTGTGTGGCAATTGAATGCACCATTAGTTAAACAATGTGTACCTGAAGGAACCATGGAGTCCCGTCGGATCGCGAATGCTTTACCTTCACGGTTTACATAATTAATTCACGGGGAAGGCGAACCGTAACCACACCGATGATGGTGAAGCTTTAAGAGTTTCTGTTGTTTCTCAGTGACTTCTGACTCCAGCGGTGGCCATAATGTCTGGAATAGTCAAGCTGCAGGCTGCTGATAAGCTAACGTTACCCTGTGTCGACAGCAGCTTGCTACCAGCCGGTAAGCTTCCCCGTGTCTGCTGGTGTGGAGAGAGAACATAAATACTGGGGGAATCATCGATCTTGCTTCCAAATATCAGTAGTCAAATTCAAAAGTTCATTTTGATCAATTTTAATCATTTTTAACATTGAAATCGTGGTACCACTACAACATACTGATGTTTTTTCTCTACTATTTTTGAAGACAGTTATGTTTGCCTAGGCAGGGACCATTTTCATAGTTAATTTGAATCTTCAGCTGTTGAATTGAGATTACCTTTGCCCTAGTGTGTCAGGGTTAGTGAAAACCTGGTTTACTTCCTTGTAAGACAGATCAGATGGGACATAGAAAATGCTTGATATGAATGGAACCTAAAGTCTTAAACAGGGGGCATGGTCTTGATTAAAAAGTAATTTTACTACATAACATTCTTGCTTTTTGTATGCCTGTAGGTAGTTCCTCCCAAGGCAACAGAATATGTAGATTTTAGAATTTAGGTCCTAAAGTTCCACTTCCACAGTTTTAGACAAGGAGGCTGGGGAGAAACTTTGAGCCATTATTTTGTCTGAAATAGGTCAGTCTGACCTGAGGTCAATACTCTAAATTGGCTAAAAGTTCCCCTCTCCTCATCTGTCCATATTTAAACTCCCTCCGTGGCTACCACTCTCTTCATCTTCTCCCTGTCGACGCACACCTTGGTAATTGGTGATATGGACCATATGTTTGGTCTGAATGGCCTTCTGTTCTGAAAGAGCCATTTGACATACCCAAGAACATATCATAACCCTGTTATTAGGCTACCTGTCCCTTCCTGGACTGGCGTCTCAAGAAGGGGATATAGTCTCCTAGTTCTTTCACCTCTTATCAACACATCTTCTTCTCCCCACCTGTCAAATCATTGCCTATACAGTCTCCTTGTGCAAAATACTGTGTTATGTTCTGTTTCTGTACTGTGTGTAATATTCACCAATAAGTAACCTCCTCAGACCTCATTAAGAGGCAGTGGTGTTACCTATCAGCGTGTTTTAATAGAGAAGTATAGCACAAAATTTGAGCCATGCAATGTCATTGCAGCCAATACGTTCTAATGTCCCTAGGAGCTCCTTGTGAACACATCAAGTCTTTCTCCTCTCTAATCTGCCAATTAAAACAATAGCTCTTCCATCACTAGCTGGACAGTTTTAAAATGGCTTGTTTCCAAAGTATGTTAATGGAAAGTGAACTACATGTTTAATGAGATCCCACTTAGCTCATGTCTGTCTTAAACAGAAGCTACTCATCCTGGGGGCTCTGTTATTTCATAATCATACTCACAATACAGCAAAAACATACATCAAAGGTACAACATAACATAAACTTACATGCATAACATTCTTCAATAGTTCATAACAGAAAGTACCAGAAAATGAATATTCTAGCTCATAAAAAGCAAATATCCAAAGACAGTTTTAAATCTTCTAAATCTATAGTGTTCTACACCAAATACAAGTTTACATTTTTATGAAAACATATTTTAGTACTTTCTAAAAATCAAAAACCTGGAATGAATTCCATGCTCGATAATTCATTGTCCTTTTGAATTAAATCAGTTTGACAGAGAGGCAACAGAATACGACTCTGACTGTCAAGTACAGTACTCATGTCTTTCTGAATAAGATGACAGTTTTGGGTTGCTTTCACACTGGTCTCGCTTTGCCGGACCCTCCTCCAACACGTTCTGGAGCAAGGTCTGGCTAGTCCACACAGCATTCAAGTATGGGAGGAAAATGTGCTCTGGTTTATTAACATTTTTTTAAACCAATCACAATCCTAACGCACCGGATGGAGCAAACTGTGCCTCCGCAAAATAGCACCTGGAAGGAAGTTGTTTTGGTGGAACATGTACATGTTCAGAAGTAGTTTTAGTCGTCAACAGAAAACTCAGATTGGACAGATAGTCTAGCCAGCTGTCTGGATTTACCCTGCAGAGATCTGAGGACCAGGTAACCATAGTCCTCAGAAATCCATCGGAGTTTAAAATGCCAACTGTCGTTGTCTCTTTACAGATGAACCTGTTGCTGTGAGGAGTTTGAGAATCTGAACGCATGAATAGATGCAGAGCATGGTCCTTTGTCATCCTACAGGTAAGACAGGCAACACTGTTAAGTGTCTTCATACACATCATGCTGGACCTTTTCCTCTTTAAACAGTGCGTTTGTTCATAGAGAGAGAGCAAAATGAAGTCCCGCCCCCACCGGAGGAGAAAAGAACTCTCTGCTCTCCATTGACTTGCGTAGCGTGAAGGTTTCCTCCGCGTCAATCCTGTCTGCTAGAAAACAGCAGAAACATGCCTAAGAGCTGCTGTGTCTCTAACGCAAACCGTTGCAACAATCTCCTTATTGTGACCCATCCTTAGATCTTAGCATTATATAACAATGTCCAGAAAAAGGTTTAACCCAAAGGCTAAAACAGAGCAAGTTACCCCCCCCAAACAGGAACTAATTAGATCTTGATTACGCATATATCATAAAGCCAACACAACATCGTCCCTCCCCTTGGCTCAGTGCTGTACGGGCTGACTTAACAGACGGATGTCAGTATCCCTTAATCAGTGTCCCTTGATTCCAGCTTAATAAAGAAAACATGTGCAAGCAGTCAAACAGCCCCCCCCCCCGTCCCGTCCCGTCCCACGTCTGGCGAGTCCAGACAAGCCTCTGGTAAAAGGTGAGGCAGTTTGTTCTTCACCTCGCTACAACTGGGTCATTGAGCGAGGTGTAGCTGCTTATCTGCGGCTCACAGTGCCCTCGCAGACCTTTAAGGGTGGATTCTTATTTCAGGGAAAAGTAGCATGTATCAGGAAAACATACATCATTATTCATAACCATGTTTTAAGAATGATGTTTTTGGTTGGATTAATACCCATTTAAGGCAAACTGAGGGGTTATTTTTACTCTCAAAACATGCTTGTCGGATGATTTGTGGTTCAAGCCGCGTGTGACAGTGTATGGCTGTTCCCAAAAGCCGTTCAGGGTGAGCTGGCTCCCTTACCCTCTTCCAACACATGACTTCATGTTTAATTATAAATCTGAAGTCATGCAGCAGTGCAGCCTTGCATGCACAGGTAATCACAACACACACACGAGAACAAGTGTGCTCAGACACGCGCACACTCATCTCTCACTAACCCAAACACTCTGGACTTGGTTTCTCGGAGACACACACACACACACACACACACACACACTTCACTCTCACACTCACTCCATCTGTCTTTCTGCTTGGCTCTGACCTGACCTGCTGAAAGGCTTTCAGGGCCGTATCAGTCAGCCAACAACTCTCTCCGTTCAGAGGCTCAGCAGGTTCAAGTTGGACACCAGTCTGTCCTGCCTCCTCCATTCCTTCACATTGGCTGCCTTGTCATGGTAGGATGTAGAAAACACGCACCGGTGAGTGTGTAGCCATGCATTGAATAAAAATATATTCGGTGTTTGGGAATACGTTTTTGTGATTTGGTTCCTGTTTGTGCATCTAGCCATGCATACATGCACATGTGTGAAGGCTTAACTGTGTAATGTGTGCGTGCCAGCGTTTATTTAGTGTGTGTGTGTGTGTGCGTGTGTAATCATGGGTGAATTTGGAGAATGGCTAGAAAGGAGCAGCTGGGGCTGCTTTGTAACGTAGACAGCGTCTGTTGTTGATTGTGCTTGGACTGGATGCTTGTGCGCTGCCCAGCCTATCTTCTCTCGTGCCTGCAGCTGCGTGGGCTCTCCCTTTTAATAGACTTCACTGCCTTTGAACGCTTTTTAGAGCCCTAGAGGAAGGAAACACTGACCTTAGTCTAGGCCTAACTCTTTTTAAGCCTGGTCAAAAACTGGAAATCTGCAAATAATACTGGTTAATTACTTCCTTTTTGTTGTTGACGTGGTGCTCTGCAGGTCTTGGCGCTCAGTACATTTTTAAATCCACTTTTTCTGTACATGTGTTGTCCCCTTTGAGTGACATCCTTTCCCATAGGAAATTGTGGTCATAATCAAGTAAACAAACACAGTGGCGGTTGCATGAGGGAAGTAATTTGAAGCAGGTAAAAGAGCTAAAAATAAATATGATAAACAAATTATACTGATATTGGTAAATTATACTATTATATTATACTGCAATTAATAGGATTATAGTCTATGTCCACGATGTTCCACTTCCAGATAATTGCTACATTACCACAGGACCCTCCGTCCAATCGGAGTTCTCTGTTGCCCGACAGCTATTGGCTCCGTCCGGTGCTTAGCGCCGCCCATGGCGATTGTGATTGGTTTAATGAAATGCCAATGAACCGGAGCACGTTTTTCTCCCATCCCCGAATGCTGTGTGGAGCAGCCAGACCCTCCTCCGCAGCGCTGTGGAGGAAGGTCTGCCAATGCAAAACTAGTGATTAGCTCCAATATAGACATTTGTGCAACAAATCTCCATTGTAACATCACAGCTAATTTTCAATGCCCGTCCCTCCAAAAACATGAAAACAAACGTTAAACGGTAGCCCTTTACATGACACTGTCATGAACACATGACACTGTCATGAACACATGACACTGTCGTAACACAGTTATGACACATGAACCCTAACCATAAAAAAGCCACACAGCAGTTTCTGTCATGTTTGTCTTTGCCGGCTGATTGACTTTTTTACTGACTTTTTAAAGGGAATGAAAGCTATATGACACATTCAGCAATACTGATCAAATATTGAACTTTTCGATGATATAAAAGCATGTCAACAAACTACACGTTTGGCCCTCGATTTGATCTCTTTTTTCTGTGTGGCCCTTAATGGACTTCAGTGTGACACCCCTGCTGTAAAGTGTCCTGAGATGACTTCTGTTATGATTTGACAATATGAATACAATTAGACTGTAATGAATTAAAAAGCAGCAAGATTAAGCTTTCTTAGCGTGCTGACTAAAAACTGTCTGCCAGCAACTGATCCTCCCTCCCTGCTCTCCTCTCGCAGCTGTGTTGACTGTCAGTGCATGGGAACCCTTGATTACTAGGATGACTGTACATTTGGGCTGTGCCTGGCAGCCAGCTCATTGTGCCTCCCTTCAACACGCACACGCACACACACACACACACACACACACACGCACACCATAACACAGCCTTCTTAACTTTGATTGTGGAGAGTTGTAAACGACTGCTGCTCCGTCATCCAAAGGCCTCAGGTTATCCACCAGGCTTTATTGGCCTAATGATTGTTTGGGAGATGTTTATCCGTACAGCAGTACCGTCTGTCTGACGACGCCTCAGGCAGCCTTTTCATGTCCCATAACCTCATGTTGGCGGACAATCCTTTTTTTTGGGGTTGTTTTTTGTTTGTCTTCATTAGAAGCGTCAGCTGTGATGGCTCGGGATGATGTCTTCATTAAAGTTTATGATTTGTTGATTTTAATAATCTGTTGTGTATCTTGACGTGAGCGAGGGCGCTAGAATGCGCCGCTCTTCAGTATAACAAGACACAGGTGTTGTGAAATGACTTCAGTGCATAAGCTCAGTTGGAGGCCAAAATACAATTTCACTTGAAATGTGTCCACAGTTGGATTCATTACTAACCTTGCTTGGTGTAATGAAACCAAATATTAATGTCACGGGACATTAAATGTGATGGAAAAACTGCCCATGTTAAAACATTTGGGAATATGTGAATAGAGTCTTGCTTGGTGATCAATAACAGATGCTTTAAACAACAAAAACTCAGACGTGTTTTTCAAAATATTTTCAACTTGAAATTAATTGCAAGCACATTATTACTGAAAGTCAACATATTCGTCCAATCCTGTCAGTGAATATATGGCCAATGCACTTCATGTAGCTCATGTAAATCACCAGAGTATGTATATTTCTGCCATATATATAAATAATTAACCCTGAATACTACACTCTTTCAAGCATATTGGAGCACTGCCTGCATGTTATATAATAAAATGAATAATATAGGACATACTCCATGTGGTTTGACTCTAAAGATGTTATTAGAGGAAGAATATACTGTGCTCATAGAAAGGAAGTTTGATGAAGTGGATGGAACCATTAGTGTCTCCACTACAGACGCTCACATGCTCATTCTGTTGGATGTTGGAGTCATACCAGATGTAGTATCCAGTCAAGTTGTTGCAGAGCATTATTATACACAATAGTGTATATAATAGTGATTATACAATGTACATTAGTGCAGACTTTCTTTTTGGCTCTTCTAATATCTCAACATCTATTACATGGATTCCAGAGATGGTCCGATGATTTTAAATTTTTTTTGCGTTCCGATACCTGAACTTGCGTTTCGACCGATACCGAGTACTGATCCGATACCAGTGTGTCATATATTTATTATGTTTTAGCAGCTGTACACTCCTATCCCTTTACGGATGTGATATGGTTTCTATATGTGTTGTCAGCCTGGCTCAGTGTAGAATCTTTGTGACACACAACGCCGCAGAACTTTCATTCTTTCAGTTTGAAAGTCAGTCTTAACGGGAAAATAACATAAATAAACTACTTTTTGAAGTATGTTTTTTTCAGGGCTAAATTACGTGGTACCAGAAAGGTGCATCTTTGGCGATATCGCAGGTATTTCTGATACTTGTATCTGCATAACAACATCTCTATTCCCATGAAATGTTGTTATTCATGAATCCTGCTGACTTTGATGATCTCTTGGCCAGTGATGGAGTCTGACTCGAGTCCGACTCTAGAAAACTTTACATGGTCTTTGGGATCTCTTTTTTTCTCTCTTCTTCCTCGCAGCCACACAGACTCTTCTCAGTCGGTCACCGCTACCGCTCGCTCTCCTTGCTTGACAACACACTCACTGACGTCACTCACTTAACACTGCATACTCGCTCTTACTTTCACTACGCTCGTAAACAAAGGAATTGATATTGATATATGCAACTGAAGGGCTTGATTCACGGAATCCCTACTACATGTTGCCATTACGAAGACGCAGAGAGATCGTCCCCGGACGGTTAAGTCCACCTACACGGATTTTACATCCAACCCTGGAAAGAGCAGCGCTATATGTCGTTTAGAAAGAAGTAAATAAACTCCCTTTTTTATTTAATGTACACTTGGACTCGAACACTGGGAACTCGAGACTTGACTCGGACTCGACAGTTAGTGACCCCACTACAACGCCGCGCTTGGCTGCAAAGCGTTGACATTGTAAGAGCTGATGTTAGCATTTAGCTCATAAACACTGCTATGCAACCTCACAGATCTTTTTATGTCCATCTCACTAAATATGCCAACTGTTTGATGCAACCACGTAGAGTAGTAAACTGGTAATCTGATCAAAAAACAAATGAACAAGCCGAAGAATCCGATAAGATGTTTGAAAATAAACTGAAAAGGCAGATTTAGTGTGAAATCTTTTTTTTTTGTTCATACTCCCAGACATAAAGATCACTAAGGTCAGGAGTTGAAACAATTTAGCAAGCTAAGGATTTGGATACTATTTTTGATTTAAGCATTTCAGTCATTTTTCCAGCTAAAATGCTCACGATCAAATTGTATTTGATTATTTGATTTTATATATATATACAGTATGATAGTAAACAAATCAAAACGGACACTTAAGTTACTGTTTAAATGAAGATAGAGTAACTTACAAACACACTCCCTCCAAGGCCCCCTAAAAACAGTGCTTGTGCAGGGCCTAGTACTATCTGCTGCTCTTAGATTAGATTAGACAGTGGGGAAAGTCCCTTGTTACAGCAGCAGCGGTTTTCTACTTGTGTCTCTCATCAATCCACAGTATGTATTATTAACCAGTCTCATGTATAATTCAGCCCATGGTCAGAGAAGCGCGTGCTTTGATTTCACCGACTCGCTGTTCGTTTCCAAGCCCTTTCCAGACAGGAAGCAGATCTCATGACCAGGGACCAGGAGAGGAAATGATAAATGAAGAGAAGGCACGGGTGCACTGCTTCAGATCAATGCAGATCTGAGCTCCGTTTATTGTTGTAGGCGCTGGGGTTTTGTTAAATATGACTGGCCTTGATCACAGTGGTCGAAAGCCCAACCTATACATCTGTGTGTGTGACACCTGGCTGGCCCTCTGGACATGAATGTGTGGTTGTGGACATAAAAAGCTTTTTTCAGTAACAGATACCAATACAAACACATTTTTTTTCCTCCTGTGATTGAAATGGCCTTTTTCTTCCCACTGACTTTCATAGAGAACTTTAATGGAGTTTCTTTTGTTCCCCTCCTTAAAAATATAATATAATACTAAAATAATAGGAATAATTATGTAAGTAGTAAACCAATACAAATGCATGCAGGAAAATCATTTCAAGGCAATTTTATTCACTTTAAACATCAGGTGAAGTGAATCCTTTCTCTAATACAAATGATGACGTAGTCATTTCTAAATTAGTCATGACGCAAATATGATATGAAGTTTTCCATAAGTCCACTATGTTAGCAATTATAAGGTAGCTTAGCGAGTTTAATGGCTTTGTTGGATAGATAGTTAGCTAGGATATTACAATGTATCCAAAATCTAAGACGATGTCTAGTCTCATATATCAGTATTGATATATTAACCAGCTCTAGGATTCTTTCTCTAATACAGATGACGTAGTCATACGTACGTAGACATTTTTAAATTAGTCATGACAAGAAATGATGATAACCGATGTATTTTTCCATGATTCCAACAACAATATGAGAACCTTGGCACAATAATTGATAGAAAGCTCTGTTTTGAACCACGCACTGATGTTGTCTGTGCCAAAGCCCACCAGGGTATGTACTTTTATCGGAAACTGAGGAATTTTAACATTAACCCCACTTTTATGAGAATGTTTTATTCTGTTTTATTGAGTCTGTTTTAACCTTCTGTTCTATCTACTGGTATGGTTCTCTGTCCATCAAAAACAAAGAAACACTAGAGAGTGTTGTCAGGATATGTAGCAAGGGATCAACTTCCCCACTCTCTCCCACATCTTCTCCAACAGAGTGGTTCCATTTCCATTTGAGACAATATTCCAGACTTGTTTTAAATCTATTTGATTCACTACTGTGTTTTAGATGCTGTGGGATTTCATGTTGGGCTGTATTGGTGTGTGTCTTACCCTTATGTCTGTCTGCTGGCTGAACAAATAATTGGCCCTAGGGACAATAAAGTTACCATGACCTTGTTATGCTTGCTTACTGTCCCCACACTGTGTATTATAAATAATGCAATAACATATACTTAAAATAATCGTGTAACACCCAGTTCCCTCGGTTGCAGAACGTCTGCGGATCGGCCCCGCTGCGCGTCGGCTCCGTACTCCCCCGTCCGTCAACACCCACCAGGTCCAGATTTGTTGCGAAATGACTGCAACCATGACTGACAGCTGAAGTCCCGAGGACCCACGAGAATTTGCGATATCACGTAGAATAGAACCACAAAACCACCGACAGTTAGTTTCCATCTAGAGGAGTAGAGGGGGAACAACTCTGTGCTGTTTTCAAGGTGGAGTGCCGGGAGATATGATCACCGTTAGCACGCTCTACTTTATTTTATAAAACTAACTGGATGTTTTATTTTTTGCCATGCTTGACTTCCTGTCCCTCACTATCTGCCGTGTGCGGAGTTGCTGCCGTCCAGCAACAGTAGAAGCTCTGCGTATCTGCTCCGGAGGCCTGGGGATCGCCGGAGCTGAGTCGGGATGCAGCCACTCAGCACTCAGTGGAAATACACACATTAACTTTAATGGAAACCTAATGACTCCGACACCATTCAGGAGCGGATCCGCTTCCGTTCTGCAACCGGTGGAAATTGGGAGTAAGTGGGAAAACAATACAAATGCAAAAGAAAATAAATAAATAAGCATTTTAAGGCTGTTTTATTCACTTTCAACAGTGGATTAAGTGATTCTTTTCTCTACTACTGATGATGCTTAGTCATTTATAAATTTGTCATGAAAAAAAAAAAAGATGATAAACAATGTATTTTTCCATGAGTCATTGTATTATTATTTGGTGGCTTTTTTAGTAGCATGTTGCATAGTTGGCTAATGCTAGCTTGCTCGCTAGGATGCTCAGTTCAGCATCATCTGTATTAGAGAAAAGAATAAGTATACAATGTTGCCAGCCTACCTACTAGAGTCCCACAACTACACATATGCTATACAAGTACAACTGTGGCTGGATTCTCAGTGTTTCTTCTTTAAATATTGCTCTTTAGAAATGTTACGTTTTATTATCCCCGACCCCCGACTTTTAATTAAAATGTAACTCAAGCTCAGACTAAGGACCTATTCATGTTCTTTCTCACTACATAACCTACAGACCAATACCAGCAGCTATTCTTTTTTTTTTTTTTGTAAAGAAGTGTAACTAAACAATCCTTGTTGCTTTGACATGGCGATTTATATTTGGCTGCCCCCTGAAATCCCTGTTTGGTTCTGCCTCGGAAAAATTACTATTGGGTTTTTCTTTTGTGGAGAAGTGGCTAAGTAGGGAGATGAAGCCTGGAGGGACATGTGTATTCATAACACCAGTGCCTCTTTTCTTTTAGTCAGCTTTGTCTGCTATTGCGAATCCTCTTTTGCTCTATTGTCTTGTGAGTTCCGCTGGTGGTCTGTCATGTAAACAGCTCTCAAAGGGGGACCTTCTCCACTCTCCTATTCAAAAGCGCGCTCTCTGTTTCTTTTTCCCTCTAGGCTTGTCTCTTTCTGTGGTTTTCTTCTTAACTGTCTGCCTGTCCCTTTTCCCCATCCCCTCTCTCTCTGATTCTTCATCTCCATAACACACACACACACACACACACACACCCCGGCTCTAACCATTACTGGCATCGCGTCTGTCCCAGTGCAGAGCCTCTAAGTGTATTGGGGTTTTAGGTGCCAGTGGGGAAGGAAAGACCCTGCTGGCTTGTCAGTGTCTCTGACCTCTCTGTCACAATGGGTCCCTCTCTCCTCCCACTCATTTCCCTGCCAAGCTGGGAAGAGTAAATATTTATCATCCCCCACAACAATGGCCAGCCCGGAGCAGAAAGAGACTATGACCGGAGCTCATGCTAGCCCTGTATGCAGGCTGGTGTCAGCCGGGGCCTAAAGGTGGGCTGCAGGAAGATTAAGATGGAGCCTCTAAATATTGTGGAGTAACACATTCCCTAAGTTGGAGGTTTTATAACTTTACCAGAACTGTCCTTTGTCTGGACAGTTATAGTAGGCTGAATCGTTGACAAATTCTGACTTTTAGTTGGATATCAATGTAAGCCCCAATTTTGGAAAAACAAAGTTTGTTGCCGATTGCATTACGCTTTGAATTATAATTTAAATTATATTAAGGGGCCATCCACACAGAAACAATTTTTTTCTTCGTCTAGGCCGATTCTCCTAACGAGCCTTAGACACACTGCCTGAAAACACACTTTTATGACACCTGGCCCCAGGGTGGAAAATATTCAAAAACGCCGTCCTTTTATTTAAAAAAAATAGCAGACAAACGGTACAATCAATCAGTGGTTTAAGAGATTTGACTTATGGATTGCCCTTGAGACACATTCAGTTCCTTCACCTCCTCTCCTCTGCTGATTAGTGTCTATTAAACCCCACCACAGTACAGTACAATTCATTTAATAGCCACATGTTGAGGAGAGGGCCTGGCTATTATTGTATGGAAACATTTGATGCTGAAGAGGGTCTTTGATCCCTGCATCCTGCACCACCACTCTCCGAGTCACATCAACGGCCTGGAGGCCGGCAGACAGATGGACCTGCATTGTGGGACAGAAAGAAAGATCAAGACAGATTGTGATGACAAGAAATGGGAAGCATAACAAAATGAATAGAAGATAGGGTTGTTATCTAACCATACTGTTTAACTTTTTTAAATTCTGGACATATTTCTGTTGGGTGTTGAATGTAAAGACGTTGACTAATGTGAGATAGGGCCGTGCAATAAATCGAATTGTGACCACGGTTATGATTTTGGTGATCAAACGATCAAAACGACAATGTAATCGAGAAAAACACTTATTTTGCACATTACGTTTTGCCAGACAACTTATTTTGTCTTGTGTTCTGTATGCAAAAAAGTTCAAACTTAAAAGTATTAGGGGAAATTTTGCTGTTTAGTAATTGCAAAAAGTCAATGAATAATTGTTAATCGTGATTTCAATATTGATCAAACTGTGATTATATTTTCCATAATCAAGCAGCCCTACTGTGGGCACATATTGACAGACACAGTCTAGTTCATCAGCTAGCTACACGGGACAGGGCCTGGTGTTCACTGCAAGCATACTGTAAGGTTTACTGTAGAAGCAAGATTTTCTCTCTATACACATATTCAAAAGCATTATTGCTGCAGCTGTAGGGGGATTAACAGAAATACGTTGAATGTATTCAGTACAGACTGTCATGTATTATACAATCAAGGAAACAGCTGTTTAAAAGACTAACGCTGCAGGTGCTTCCCCACATGCTCCCTTTGAGTCCTAATTAGGCAGTTAAACATTCCTTATGGTCATGTTGGATAGACTCATGCTTTTGTGACTCAAAGACTTTGCCTACTGATGTTGGAGTAGGCACAAAGCTAGTCTCGCATTGCCAGTCTGGCTAGTCCACACAGCATTCCGGGATGAGAGAGAAACATGATCTGGTTTATTGGCATTTCTTTAAACCAATCATTGTCTTGGCCGGTACTAAGCGCCGAGCCGAGCCACGGTGCCTCTACAAAATAGTCTCAGGAAGGAACTTGTTTTGGTGGAGCATGTGTACGTTAAAAAGGTGTTTTAGTCATCAACAGAAATCTCAGATTGGACAGATAGTCTAGCTAGCTGTCTGGAATTACCCTGGAGAGATCTGAGGACCAGGTAACCATAGTCCTCAGATATCAACCGAAGATTAAAATTTCAACGCAAAGAAAGCGGAAGGTGACGCATCCAGCTAATATGAAGGATATCTGGGCAGAATTTCCGGCAAGCTGAAGCAATCCTGGAAGTATAACATTCTGGATATAGACTTGCACAAAGGTGATTTGATGCTCCAATTCCCCAAACCCACATATTGTTAGTTAATACTGATCTTACACCAAACAACGTTTCAAGGGATGCCACTGTTGCGGACAAATTTCAAACATCTGAAAAAGTCAGTGGCATTATGACTTTAGATGTGAGATGGTGTCAGAGGTGTTTAGTCTTTTCAGAGTCTTGTAGTGTTTGGTAAGCATAATGAGAAAACTTAAGGCAGAAAGCAAATCAGACCAAGGACATCAGCTTGTTGGCACGCACTGCCTCTGTGTAGGTCTGGTAATTGGCCTAATAAGAAGTTTTGGCCGAGATCCATAATGAGACCCTAATATGCCAGATACGGTGTGAAGCGGCAGAGCGGTGAACGGTTGGCGGGGGTGAGGCTGGTGCCTGCCAGAAAACTGCATGTTTATGAGGCTTAATCGCAATTTGTGCATATTTAAAATCTCTGTGCGTGTGCATTGCAGACATAGGTGGAATTATTCCAGTACATGCTGAGTTAACATTCATGTAAAGCCTATAACTGTAAAAATAGAAGTGCTCTGATACTTTCACATCACCAGGAATGGGGAGTGCTCTAGTCTTGGCAGTTAGGGATGGTAATGAAACAGAAAACTGGCTGCTTGTCCTGGGGAAAACATTTCTCATTCTCATTCTTAGTTGTTGTTTTTTTGCCACACCTATTAACCAGCTTATTAATGGATTTTTTGCGATAATAACCTTAGATTTAAAAGTCCCAATGCTACGTGCAGTTAACAGTTGTCCTACAAAGCTATAACTCTAATAAAGATGATGATGATGATACCAAGAAAATGTGCCCTTAATTAAAAAGATGAATGGAGAGATTTTCCTTTGCTAGCCACATATGTGGACTGTGAAGGACAAGCTGTTTTGATGATCTTGCAACGAGTAACTCATTTCATTAAAAATTCTTGTTCCATCAATAATTTTCTATTTCTGTAATCTAGGCTTCCTTAAAACGTCCTACAGGTGCGTTTATCAACTGTTTTTTTTTTGTTGGATCAGTACATGCTAAATGAGGCCAAAACCAATGAGAACCATTCTTACCAATTGACTGGAATTCAGCATGGATGAAAAACTGCAATTACCATATGCATAAGTATATGTTGGCACTTTGTAAATGAAAATGAAGCTAAACAATGTGGGAAACATCCAGAACAACAGTATTGGCAGCTGGTTGAGCATTCAGAGATCACGTTCAGAGGATTGGGTTCGTTCCAAGCCTTCTGGTGTTGATGCATCTTGGGGTCACAGTCGGTGTATCTGTCTAAATAATCTGGAAATCATTTATAGAACATGCTCCCAGAGCTCTGTGTAAAAAAAACACGACACAGTGTTTACCCTAAGTTTGTGGAAGACTTAGGTGCACATATTTGGTGGGCAAGTTTAGGGGTCCTCCCTCAAGGAAAATGTAATAAAGACTAAAGTTCTCTAATAAAGAATGCTATTTCATATCATTTCGGATCATTATTATAACAATATCTTCCTCTAAAACGTTGCATTAGTCAAAGCAGAAAATAAATAACACTCAAAAAGCGTAGGGATAAAACTTAAGAAGTCCACCGGGGACTGACTACAATCATTAAAAATGAATGTAGTAATTTCCTGTAAAATAGGGCGCTGCGCCTAAGATTAGAATGGTAGGATGTGTTGTTGTTAACCAGTTGCAGGCAGTGCCACACTAAGTGCGCTCTGACTGGACGGCTGCCCACACTGGAGCCATTGCATCCCAATGTGGGACTTGTTTTTGCCACATTGCCTGTGAAAACACACAAATTTCAATTTCCGTCCTACACAGTAGGGCTGGGTATCGTTTGATTCGATACCAGTACCCTTAAAGTGATGCCGATACCAGTAGAGTACTTCATTTGGTACCCAACCCGTGAATGGAAGTATCTCGTCACAATTCCCACTCAGTCAAATTTGCCACGCTCGACTTCACCACACCACAGACTGTATTGGTTGTAGCTGCTGCCATTTTCCATCAACTCGTGCAGTGATTGGCTGTTAGCAAAAACCATTCAAATAGTCATTTGTTTCTAGATGTGGGTAGAAAAAGGATCCAAAGCAGATATCGTTTGACTTGAGAAGTTTCTATACTGTTTGGTACTGGGTCATTTCAGATGATACCTTAAAGGATGGGCTGGCAAATGTTGAAAAGCTAGCAAGATTTAAAAGTAGCATTTCAGGCTCAGGCTTGAAAGGGCACGGGTAGAGCATGTACAGCGGGGCAAGGAGGCATTTCATTGGTTCTTTCCATGTGTATAATGGATATATACTCCTATTCTATACAATAGTTACCAACCCTGCCTTTTAAAGGTATCTAGTACTGATACCCAGCTCTGTACAGTGCTGACTTTAGACTTGGAGGATCAACACCAATTCCACAGCAACAGATATCATTGGTACACCAGTTGCTCTGGTCCTCTCATTATTATTCCTTATGGGGGAGGCCCATTGACCCAAAGCATGATGTAATTCCATAAGCCTGTCACTAATAATTTCCCCCCCCGTTTTTAATGACTCGTAGATGAATGCCAGGCCAAGACCGGGCCCCCGTCATTTTCAGGGTGTGGAGTTTTTTTGTCTCCACCTCGTCCGCTTTTATAGCAATGTTGCACTGTTTATGAATATTTATGGACATATACAGACAGCTAATAAAGTCAAAATTGGCAAAAGAAAACTGGACAGCTTTCCACTTATTTTAATTTTTGGAGCATTACTGTCCTGCCGCTCCACTTCCTGGTGCCAAAAAAAGCTGTACCCACCAATTGACTCATAATAATAATAATAATAATAATAATTATTATTATAAGTTGTTTTCTCACATAAGAAAGAAAGGAAAAATTGCAAACAGACCCTTGGTCCAATAAGTATGCATGTACATGCCCGGCGGAGACCAACATATCCTGATGGGTCCACATTCATGTCTGCTCTGCAAGCAGTGGCATGGACAGACTGGGCTGAGGGATGGCACGCAGACAGATGCACACATCTGTACATGCCCGCACGCTTTTACACAGTCTCGCCCATCTATGCTGTGTCACACACACCTGTGTGTACACACACACGGACACCTGTAGGCCCTTTATGCCCTCATGGTACTGTATGGGTTTTTCGTTTGATGTAGTTTGTTTTTGGTTGTCGAGGCTCCGTGGCCGCGGAGGAGTCAGATGTTGTGTGAAGCGGAGCAGCTGTCAGGAGTAAAAAGGGCACCCCTATTGTTTTAGTGTGTTTATTCTTGAAGATGGTATCCCTGTAACTAAAAATTTAAGAAAAAGCATGAAAAAAATGTTGATCCGGGTTTCCCAAAGCCCAAGATGACATCCTCAAATACCTTTCTTTGTCCACAACTCAAAGATATACAGTTTACTGTTACAGAGGAAGGAAGAAACTAGAAAATACTGACATTTATTATATTGGGTTTATTATATTTACGTGTGTGTGTGTGTGTGTGTGTGTGTGTGTGTGTGTGTGTGAGAGAGACAGGATAACTTCTATGGGATCATTTGTATGGGTCCATTTGTCAAAGTGCACATTCATCATTGAGACCAGTGGTGTCCGACCTGCTGCTTTCCCACAGCGTCTCTATTACGCTCTGCTGCTACGCGCTTTGACACTGAACACCTGACACACATTCAGTCACACAATCATACACACACACTGTTGCACAGAAAAAAGCTTGCGCACACACATTTGCACACAATAACGGGCTTTCCACTATGAGATGCAGACACAAAAGATGACTGAAATTCAGAGACTTGACTGTTCACAGCCCTACCCTGCAAGTCAAAAGGATTTCTCCACATTCTTGTTTAAAGCATTTTCTCCTTTTCTCCTTTCCCATGCTTCACTTTGGCCTGCCTCTGGACTCTCAATGCAGTGCAGGCTTGTTTTGTATTCAGTCGATTCATGTGTCGTTCAGCTCTTCCTCAACCAGACAGCAAGCATCTGGTCTGCTGTAAAACCATCATGCCTCTCACCTGCTTATGAAAATATTCTGTTGTAGTTCTTATATAACCTACTATCCCTCTGGAGCTGGTCAGGTTGAGTTTGTCCCTCTTTTCAGTTTGAGGGGTACTCATTTTTTATTTATCTGAAGGGAAAATAAAGGTGCAAGTTTAACTTCTCTAGCCTTTTGATATTAATGGCCTTGCGTCACATCCAAGCCGTTGCCAAGTGAGTCGCTACGAGTTGTGCAATCACGGAAGGCTTGTATCATGTGGACTCACCAACAGTGTTGTTGTATTACTTAGAATTCTTCATGGGGGCAGCAAAAGCTACACACTATAGCTTTAAAGTGGAGCTGTTATATCGCTTTCTCAGGTTCATATTTGTGTTTGGTGATTCTACTAGGACATGTTTACTGGAGCGTTAAAAAAGCTGGATATCCAAACGTTTTAGAGCACCGGGATTTCAGTTAAATACATTTACCGCATTATTTAAAGTTTTGGCCACGTTTAACATGGAAAATCCAACATTATGGCATTTTAAATGTGATGGGAAATACAGAAAAGCATAGTAGTTCCAATTTAAAAAATGATTGGTACCCGTACCAATACTGTGACTACGATACCGGTTCCTAAATGATCCCTTTACATTTTTTTTTTCCATTTTAACAAAAATAAATTCCAACATTACACATCAAGGCACAAATATATATATATACTATGTGTATATATTTTTTAGCTCCTACTATGTAAGCCGTGTGTGTGTGTGTGTGTGTGTGTGTGTGTGTGTGTGTGTGTGTGTGTGTGTGTGTGTGTGTGTGTGTGTGT